>NW_027469316.1:0-221375 GCF_051020765.1 Lasioglossum baleicum | reverse complement strand
CATAACGCATAACGCATAACGCATAACGCATAACGCATAACGCATAACGCATAACGCATAACGCATAACGCATAACGCATAACGCATAACGCATAACGCATAACGCATAACGCATAACGCATAACGCATAACGCATAACGCATAACGCATAACGCATAACGCATAACGCATAACGCATAACGCATAACGCATAACGCATAACGCATAACGCATAACGCATACCGCATAACGCATAACGCATAACGCATAACGCATAACGCATAACGCATAACGCATAACGCATAACGCCTAACTCATATCCTACAAAGCATAACGCATAACGCATAACGCATAACGCATAACGCATAACGCATAACGCATAACGCATAACGCATAACGCATAACGCATAACGCATAACGCATAACGCATAACGCATAACGCATAACGCATAACGCATAACGCATAACGCATAACGCATAACGCATAACGCATAACGCATAACGCATAACGCATAACGCATAACGCATAACGCATAACGCATAACGCATAACGCATAACGCATAACGCATAACGCATAACGCATAACGCATAACGCATAACGCATAACGCATAACGCATAACGCAAAACGCATAACGCATAACGCATAACGCATAACGCATAACGCATAACGCATAACGCATAACGCATAACGCATAACGCAAATCCATAACACATAACGCATAACGCACAACGCATAACGCATAACGCATAACGCATATCGCATAACGCATAACGCCTAACTCATATCCTACAAAGCATAACGCATAACGCATAACGCATAACGCATAACGCATAACGCATAACGCATAACGCATAACGCATAACGCATAACGCATAACGCATAACGCATAACGCATAACGCATAACGCATAACGCATAACGCATAACGCATAACGCATAACGCATAACGCATAACGCAAAACGCATAACGCATAACGCATAACGCATAACGCATAACGCATAACGCATAACGCATAACGCATAACGCATAACGCATAACGCAAAACGCATAACGCATAACGCATAACGCATAACGCATAACGCATAACGCATAACGCATAACGCATAACGCAAATCCATAACACATAACGCATAACGCACAACGCATAACGCATAACGCATAACGCATATCGCATAACGCATAACGCCTAACTCATATCCTACAAAGCATAACGCATAACGCATAACGCATAACGCATAACGCATAACGCATAACGCATAACGCATAACGCATAACGCATAACGCATAACGCATAACGCATAACGCATAACGCATAACGCATAACGCATAACGCATAACGCATAACGCATAACGCATAACGCATAACGCATAACGCATAACGCATAACGCATAACGCATAACGCATAACGCATAACGCATAACGCATAACGCATAACGCATAACGCATAACGCATAACGCATAACGCATAACGCATAACGCATAACGCATAACGCATAACGCATAACGCATAACGCATAACGCATAACGCATAACGCATAACGCATAACGCACAACGCATAACGCATAACGCATAACGCATATCGCATAACGCATAACGCCTAACTCATATCCTACAAAGCATAACGCATAACGCATAACGCATAACGCATAACGCATAACGCATAACGCATAACGCATAACGCATAACGCATAACGCATAACGCATAACGCATAACGCATAACGCATAACGCATAACGCATAACGCATAACGCATAACGCATAACGCATAACGCATAACGCATAACGCATAACGCATAACGCATAACGCATAACGCATAACGCAAAACGCATAACGCATAACGCATAACGCATAACGCATAACGCATAACGCATAACGCAAAACGCATAACGCATAACGCATAACGCATAACGCATAACGCATAACGCATAACGCATAACGCATAACGCATAACGCATAACGCAAAACGCATAACGCATAACGCATAACGCATAACGCATAACGCATAACTCATATCCTACAAAGCATAACGCATAACGCATAACGCATAACGCATAACGCATAACGCATAACGCATAACGCATAACGCATAACGCATAACGCATAACGCATAACGCATAACGCATAACGCATAACGCATAACGCATAACGCATAACGCATAACGCATAACGCATAACGCATAACGCATAACGCATAACGCATAACGCATAACGCATAACGCATAACGCATAACGCATAACGCATAACGCATAACGCATAACGCATAACGCATAACGCATAACGCATAACGCATAACGCATAACGCATAACGCATAACGCATAACGCACAACGCATAACGCATAACGCATAACGCATATCGCATAACGCATAACGCCTAACTCATATCCTACAAAGCATAACGCATAACGCATAACGCATAACGCATAACGCATAACGCATAACGCATAACGCATAACGCATAACGCATAACGCATAACGCATAACGCATAACGCATAACGCATAACGCATAACGCATAACGCATAACGCATAACGCATAACGCATAACGCATAACGCATAACGCATAACGCATAACGCATAACGCATAACGCATAACGCATAACGCATAACGCATAACGCATAACGCATAACGCATAACGCATAACGCATACCGCATAACGCATAACGCATAACGCATAACGCATAACGCATAAGGCACAACGCATAACGCATAACGCAAATCCATAACACATAACGCATAACGCACAACGCATAACGCATAACGCATAACGCATATCGCATAACGCATAACGCCTAACTCATATCCTACAAAGCATAACGCATAACGCATAACGCATAACGCATAACGCATAACGCATAACGCATAACGCATAACGCATAACGCATAACGCATAACGCATAACGCATAACGCATAACGCATAACGCATAACGCATAACGCATAACGCATAACGCATAACGCATAACGCATAACGCATAACGCATAACGCATAACGCATAACGCATAACGCATAACGCATAACGCATAACGCATAACGCATAACGCATAACGCATAACGCATAACGCATAACGCATAACGCATAACGCATAACGCATAACGCATAACGCATAACGCATAACGCATAACGCATAACGCATAACGCATAACGCATAACGCATAACGCATAACGCATAACGCAAAACGCATAACGCATAACGCATAACGCATAACGCATAACGCATAACGCATAACGCATAACGCATAACGCATAACGCATAACGCATAACGCATAACGCATAACGCATAACGCATAACGCATAACGCATAACGCCTAACTCATATCCTACAAAGTATAACGCATAACGCATAACGCATAACGCATAACGCATAACGCATAACGCATAACGCATAACGCATAACGCATAACGCATAACGCATAACGCATAACGCATAACGCATAACGCATAACGCATAACGCATAACGCATAACGCAAATCCATAACACATAACGCATAACGCACAACGCATAACGCATAACGCATAACGCATATCGCATAACGCATAACGCCTAACTCATATCCTACAAAGCATAACGCATAACGCATAACGCATAACGCATAACGCATAACGCATAACGCATAACGCATAACGCATAACGCATAACGCATAACGCATAACGCATAACGCATAACGCATAACGCATAACGCATAACGCATAACGCATAACGCATAACGCATAACGCATAACGCATAACGCATAACGCATAACGCATAACGCATAAGGCACAACGCATAACGCATAACGCAAATCCATAACACATAACGCATAACGCACAACGCATAACGCATAACGCATATCGCATAACGCATAACGCCTAACTCATATCCTACAACGCACAACGCACAACGCATAACGCATACCGCATAACGCATAACGCATAACGCAGAACGCATAACGCATAACGCATAACGCATAACGCATAACGCATAACGCATAACGCATAACGCATAACGCATAACGCACAACGCACAACGCACAAGGCACAACGCACAACGCATAACGCATACCGCATAACGCATAACGCATAACGCATAACGCATAACGCATAACGCATAACGCATAACGCACAACGCATAACGCATAACGCACAACGCATAACGCATAACGCATAACGCACAACGCATAACGCATAACGCATAACGCATAACGCATAACGCATAACGCATAACGCATAACGCATAACGCATAACGCATAACGCATAACGCATAACGCATAACGCATAACGCATAACGCATAACGCATAACGCATAACGCATAACGCATAACGCATAACGCATAACGCATAACGCATAACGCATAACGCATAACGCATAACGCATAACGCATAACGCATAACGCATAACGCATAACGCATAACGCATAACGCATAACGCATAACGCATAACGCATAACGCATAACGCATAACGCATAACGCATAACGCATAACGCATAACGCATAACGCATAACGCATAACGCATAACGCATAACGCATAACGCACAACGCACAATGCACAACGCACAACGCATAACGCATACCGCATAACGCATAACGCATAACGCATAACGCATAACGCATAACGCATAACGCATAACGCACAACGCACAACGCACAACGCACAACGCACAACGCACAACGCACAACGCATAACGCATAACGCATATCGCATAACTCATAACGCACAACGCACAACGCAGAGCCCATAACGCATAACGCATAACGCATAACGCATAAGGCACAACGCATAACGCATAACGCAAATCCATAACACATAACGCATAACGCACAACGCATAACGCATAACGCATATCGCATAACGCATAACGCCTAACTCATATCCTACAACGCACAACGCACAACGCATAACGCATACCGCATAACGCATAACGCATAACGCACAACGCACAACGCAAATCCATAACACATAACGCATAACGCATAACGCATAACGCATAACGCATAACGCATAACGCATAACGCATAACGCATAACGCATAACGCATAACGCATAACGCATAACGCATAACGCATAACGCATAACGCATAACGCATAACGCATAACGCATAACGCATAACGCATAACGCATAACGCATAACGCATAACGCATAACGCATAACGCATAACGCATAACGCATAACGCATAACGCATAACGCATAACGCACAACGCATAACGCATAACGCATAACGCATAACGCATAACGCATAACGCATAACGCATAACGCATAACGCATAACGCATAACGCATAACGCATAACGCATAACGCATAACGCATAACGCATAACGCATAACGCATAACGCATAACGCATAACGCATAACGCATAACGCATAACGCATAACGCATAACGCACAACGCACAATGCACAACGCACAACGCATAACGCATACCGCATAACGCATAACGCATAACGCATAACGCATAACGCATAACGCATAACGCATAACGCATAACGCATAACGCACAACGCACAACGCACAACGCACAACGCACAACGCACAACGCACAACGCATAACGCATAACGCATATCGCATAACTCATAACGCACAACGCACAACGCAGAGCCCATAACGCATAACGCATAACGCATAACGCATAAGGCACAACGCATAACGCATAACGCAAATCCATAACACATAACGCATAACGCACAACGCATAACGCATAACGCATATCGCATAACGCATAACGCCTAACTCATATCCTACAACGCACAACGCACAACGCATAACGCATACCGCATAACGCATAACGCATAACGCACAACGCACAACGCAAATCCATAACACATAACGCATAACGCATAACGCATAACGCATAACGCATAACGCATAACGCATAACGCATAACGCATAACGCATAACGCATAACGCATAACGCATAACGCATAACGCATAACGCATAACGCATAACGCATAACGCACAACGCATAACGCAGAGCCCATAACGCATAATGCATAACCCATAACGCATATCGCATAACTCATAACGCATAACGCACAACGCAGAGCCCATAACGCATAACGCATAACGCATAACGCATAAGGCACAACGCATAACGCATAACGCAAATCCATAACACATAACGCATAACGCACAACGCATAACGCATAACGCATAACGCATATCGCATAACGCATAACGCCTAACTCATATCCTACAAAGCATAACGCATAACGCATAACGCATAACGCATAACGCATAACGCATAACGCATAACGCATAACGCATAACGCATAACGCATAACGCATAACGCATAACGCATAACGCATAACGCATAACGCACAACGCATAACGCAGAGCCCATAACGCATAATGCATAACCCATAACGCATATCGCATAACTCATAACGCATAACGCACAACGCAGAGCCCATAACGCATAACGCATAACGCATAAGGCACAACGCATAACGCATAACGCAAATCCATAACACATAACGCATAACGCACAACGCATAACGCATAACGCATAACGCATATCGCATAACGCATAACGCCTAACTCATATCCTACAAAGCATAACGCATAACGCATAACGCATTACGCATAACGCATAACGCATAACGCATAACGCATAACGCATAACGCATAACGCATAACGCATAACGCATAACGCATAACGCATAACGCATAACGCATAACGCATAACGCATAACGCATAACGCATAACGCATAACGCATAACGCATAACGCATAACGCATAACGCATAACGCATAACGCATAACGCATAACGCATAACGCATAACGCATAACGCATAACGCATAACGCATAACGCATAACGCATAACGCATAACGCATAACGCATAACGCATAACGCATAACGCATAACGCATAACGCATAACGCATAACGCATAACGCATAACGCATAACGCATAACGCATAACGCATAACGCATAACGCATAACGCATAACGCATAACGCATAACGCATAACGCATAACGCATAACGCATAACGCATAACGCATAACGCATAACGCATAACGCATAACGCATAACGCATAACGCATAACGCATAACGCATAACGCATAACGCATAACGCATAACGCATAACGCATAACGCAAAACGCATAACGCATAACGCATAACGCATAACGCATAACGCATAAATCATAACGCATAACGCATAACGCATAACGCATAACGCATAACGCATAACGCATAACGCATAACGCATAACGCATAACGCATAACGCATAACGCATAACGCACAACGCACAACGCACAACGCACAACGCACAACGCACAACGCACAACGCATAACGCATAACGCATAACGCATAACGCATAACGCACAACGCATAACGCAGAGCCCATAACACATAACGCATAACCCATAACGCATATCGCATAACTCATAACGCATAACGCACAACGCAGAGCCCATAACGCATAACGCATAACGCATAACGCATAACGCATAACGCATAACGCATAACGCATAACGCATAACGCATAACGCATAACGCATAACGCATAACGCATAACGCATAACGCATAACGCATAACGCATAACGCATAACGCATAACGCATAACGCATAACGCATAACGCACAACGCACAATGCACAACGCACAACGCATAACGCATACCGCATAACGCATAACGCATAACGCATAACGCATAACGCATAACGCATAACGCATAACGCACAACGCACAACGCACAACGCACAACGCACAACGCACAACGCACAACGCATAACGCATAACGCATATCGCATAACTCATAACGCACAACGCACAACGCAGAGCCCATAACGCATAACGCATAACGCATAACGCATAAGGCACAACGCATAACGCATAACGCAAATCCATAACACATAACGCATAACGCACAACGCATAACGCATAACGCATATCGCATAACGCATAACGCCTAACTCATATCCTACAACGCACAACGCACAACGCATAACGCATACCGCATAACGCATAACGCATAACGCACAACGCACAACGCAAATCCATAACACATAACGCATAACGCATAACGCATAACGCATAACGCATAACGCATAACGCATAACGCATAACGCATAACGCATAACGCATAACGCATAACGCATAACGCATAACGCATAACGCATAACGCATAACGCATAACGCATAACGCATAACGCATAACGCACAACGCATAACGCAGAGCCCATAACGCATAATGCATAACCCATAACGCATATCGCATAACTCATAACGCATAACGCACAACGCAGAGCCCATAACGCATAACGCATAACGCATAACGCATAAGGCACAACGCATAACGCATAACGCAAATCCATAACACATAACGCATAACGCACAACGCATAACGCATAACGCATATCGCATAACGCATAACGCCTAACTCATATCCTACAAAGCATAACGCATAACGCATAACGCATAACGCATAACGCATAACGCATAACGCATAACGCATAACGCATAACGCATAACGCATAACGCATAACGCATAACGCATAACGCATAACGCATAACGCACAACGCATAACGCAGAGCCCATAACGCATAATGCATAACCCATAACGCATATCGCATAACTCATAACGCATAACGCACAACGCAGAGCCCATAACGCATAACGCATAACGCATAACGCATAAGGCACAACGCATAACGCATAACGCAAATCCATAACACATAACGCATAACGCACAACGCATAACGCATAACGCATAACGCATATCGCATAACGCATAACGCCTAACTCATATCCTACAAAGCATAACGCATAACGCATAACGCATTACGCATAACGCATAACGCATAACGCATAACGCATAACGCATAACGCATAACGCATAACGCATAACGCATAACGCATAACGCATAACGCATAACGCATAACGCATAACGCATAACGCATAACGCATAACGCATAACGCATAACGCATAACGCATAACGCATAACGCATAACGCATAACGCATAACGCATAACGCATAACGCATAACGCATAACGCATAACGCATAACGCATAACGCAAAACGCATAACGCATAACGCATAACGCATAACGCATAACGCATAAATCATAACGCATAACGCATAACGCATAACGCATAACGCATAACGCATAACGCATAACGCATAACGCATAACGCATAACGCATAACGCATAACGCATAACGCACAACGCACAACGCACAACGCACAACGCACAACGCACAACGCACAACGCATAACGCATAACGCATAACGCATAACGCATAACGCACAACGCATAACGCAGAGCCCATAACACATAACGCATAACCCATAACGCATATCGCATAACTCATAACGCATAACGCACAACGCAGAGCCCATAACGCATAACGCATAACGCATAACGCATAACGCATAACGCATAACGCATAACGCATAACGCATAACGCATAACGCATAACGCATAACGCATAACGCATAACGCATAACGCATAACGCATAACGCATAACGCATAACGCATAACGCATAACGCATAACGCATAACGCACAACGCACAATGCACAACGCACAACGCATAACGCATACCGCATAACGCATAACGCATAACGCATAACGCATAACGCATAACGCATAACGCATAACGCACAACGCACAACGCACAACGCACAACGCACAACGCACAACGCACAACGCATAACGCATAACGCATATCGCATAACTCATAACGCACAACGCACAACGCAGAGCCCATAACGCATAACGCATAACGCATAACGCATAAGGCACAACGCATAACGCATAACGCAAATCCATAACACATAACGCATAACGCACAACGCATAACGCATAACGCATATCGCATAACGCATAACGCCTAACTCATATCCTACAACGCACAACGCACAACGCATAACGCATACCGCATAACGCATAACGCATAACGCACAACGCACAACGCAAATCCATAACACATAACGCATAACGCATAACGCATAACGCATAACGCATAACGCATAACGCATAACGCATAACGCATAACGCATAACGCATAACGCATAACGCATAACGCATAACGCATAACGCATAACGCATAACGCATAACGCATAACGCATAACGCATAACGCACAACGCATAACGCAGAGCCCATAACGCATAATGCATAACCCATAACGCATATCGCATAACTCATAACGCATAACGCACAACGCAGAGCCCATAACGCATAACGCATAACGCATAACGCATAAGGCACAACGCATAACGCATAACGCAAATCCATAACACATAACGCATAACGCACAACGCATAACGCATAACGCATATCGCATAACGCATAACGCCTAACTCATATCCTACAAAGCATAACGCATAACGCATAACGCATAACGCATAACGCATAACGCATAACGCATAACGCATAACGCATAACGCATAACGCATAACGCATAACGCATAACGCATAACGCATAACGCATAACGCACAACGCATAACGCAGAGCCCATAACGCATAATGCATAACCCATAACGCATATCGCATAACTCATAACGCATAACGCACAACGCAGAGCCCATAACGCATAACGCATAACGCATAACGCATAAGGCACAACGCATAACGCATAACGCAAATCCATAACACATAACGCATAACGCACAACGCATAACGCATAACGCATAACGCATATCGCATAACGCATAACGCCTAACTCATATCCTACAAAGCATAACGCATAACGCATAACGCATTACGCATAACGCATAACGCATAACGCATAACGCATAACGCATAACGCATAACGCATAACGCATAACGCATAACGCATAACGCATAACGCATAACGCATAACGCATAACGCATAACGCATAACGCATAACGCATAACGCATAACGCATAACGCATAACGCATAACGCATAACGCATAACGCATAACGCATAACGCATAACGCATAACGCATAACGCATAACGCATAACGCATAACGCATAACGCATAACGCATAACGCATAACGCATAACGCATAACGCATAACGCATAACGCATAACGCATAACGCATAACGCATAACGCATAACGCATAACGCATAACGCATAACGCATAACGCATAACGCATAACGCATAACGCATAACGCATAACGCATAACGCATAACGCATAACGCATAACGCATAACGCATAACGCATAACGCATAACGCATAACGCATAACGCATAACGCATAACGCATAACGCATAACGCATAACGCATAACGCAAAACGCATAACGCATAACGCATAACGCATAACGCATAAATCATAACGCATAACGCATAACGCATAACGCATAACGCATAACGCATAACGCATAACGCATAACGCATAACGCATAACGCATAACGCATAACGCATAACGCATAACGCATAACGCATAACGCACAACGCACAACGCACAACGCACAACGCACAACGCACAACGCATAACGCATAACGCATAACGCATAACGCATAACGCACAACGCATAACGCAGAGCCCATAACACATAACGCATAACGCATACCGCATAACGCATAACGCATAACGCATAACGCATAACGCATAACGCACAACACACAACGCACAACGCACAACGCACAACGCACAACGCATAACGCATAACGCATATTGCATAACTCATAACGCATAACGCACAACGCAGAGCCCATAACGCATAACGCATAACGCATAAGGCACAACGCATAACGCATAACGCAAATCCATAACACATAACGCATAACGCACAACGCATAACGCATAACGCATATCGCATAACGCATAACGCCTAACTCATATCCTACAACGCACAACGCACAACGCATAACGCATACCGCATAACGCATAACGCATAACGCATAACGCACAACGCATAACGCATAACGCATAACGCATAACGCATAACGCATAACGCATAACGCATAACGCATAACGCATAACGCATAACGCATAACGCACAACGCACAAGGCACAACGCACAACGCATAACGCATACCGCATAACGCATAACGCATAACGCATAACGCATAACGCATAACGCATAACGCATAACGCATAACGCATAACGCATAACGCATAACGCATAACGCATAACGCATAACGCATAACGCATAACGCATAACGCATAACGCACAACGCACAACGCACAACGCACAACGCACAACGCACAACGCACAACTCATAACGCATAACGCATAACGCATAACGCACAACGCATAACGCAGAGCCCATAACACATAACGCATAACGCATATCGCATAACTCATAACGCATAACGCACAACGCAGAGCCCATAACGCATAACGCATAAGGCACAACGCATAACGCATAACGCAAATCCATAACACATAACGCATAACGCACAACGCATAACGCATAACGCATATCGCATAACGCATAACGCCTAACTCATATCCTACAACGCACAACGCACAACGCATAACGCATACCGCATAACGCATAACGCATAACGCACAACGCATAACGCATAACGCATAACACATAACGCATAACGCATAACGCATAACGCATAACGCATAACGCATAACGCATAACGCATAACGCATAACGCATAACGCATAACGCATATGTCATAACGCATCACGCATAACGCATAACGCATAACGCATAACGCATAACGCATAACGCATAACGCATAACGCATAACGCATAACGCATAACGCATAACGCATAACGCATAACGCATAACGCATAACGCATAACGCATAACGCACAACGCATAACGCAGAGCCCATAACGCATAATGCATAACCCATAAC
The DNA here is from genome assembly GCF_051020765.1 of Lasioglossum baleicum. NCBI lineage: Eukaryota > Metazoa > Arthropoda > Insecta > Hymenoptera > Halictidae > Lasioglossum > Lasioglossum baleicum. Next base: position 208,643 of record NW_027469316.1, on the reverse strand, counting down.
GCATATCGCATAACTCATAACGCATAACGCACAACGCAGAGCCCATAACGCATAACGCATAACGCATAACGCATAAGGCACAACGCATAACGCATAACGCAAATCCATAACACATAACGCATAACGCACAACGCATAACGCATAACGCATAACGCATATCGCATAACGCATAACGCCTAACTCATATCCTACAAAGCATAACGCATAACGCATAACGCATAACGCATAACGCATAACGCATAACGCATAACGCATAACGCATAACGCATAACGCATAACGCATAACGCATAACGCATAACGCATAACGCATAACGCACAACGCATAACGCAGAGCCCATAACGCATAATGCATAACCCATAACGCATATCGCATAACTCATAACGCATAACGCACAACGCAGAGCCCATAACGCATAACGCATAACGCATAAGGCACAACGCATAACGCATAACGCAAATCCATAACACATAACGCATAACGCACAACGCATAACGCATAACGCATAACGCATATCGCATAACGCATAACGCCTAACTCATATCCTACAAAGCATAACGCATAACGCATAACGCATTACGCATAACGCATAACGCATAACGCATAACGCATAACGCATAACGCATAACGCATAACGCATAACGCATAACGCATAACGCATAACGCATAACGCATAACGCATAACGCATAACGCATAACGCATAACGCATAACGCATAACGCATAACGCATAACGCATAACGCATAACGCATAACGCATAACGCATAACGCATAACGCATAACGCATAACGCATAACGCATAACGCATAACGCATAACGCATAACGCATAACGCATAACGCATAACGCATAACGCATAACGCATAACGCATAACGCATAACGCATAACGCATAACGCATAACGCATAACGCATAACGCATAACGCATAACGCATAACGCATAACGCATAACGCATAACGCATAACGCATAACGCATAACGCATAACGCATAACGCATAACGCATAACGCATAACGCATAACGCATAACGCATAACGCATAACGCATAACGCATAACGCATAACGCATAACGCAAAACGCATAACGCATAACGCATAACGCATAACGCATAACGCATAAATCATAACGCATAACGCATAACGCATAACGCATAACGCATAACGCATAACGCATAACGCATAACGCATAACGCATAACGCATAACGCATAACGCATAACGCATAACGCATAACGCACAACGCACAACGCACAACGCACAACGCACAACGCACAACGCACAACGCATAACGCATAACGCATAACGCATAACGCATAACGCACAACGCATAACGCAGAGCCCATAACACATAACGCATAACCCATAACGCATATCGCATAACTCATAACGCATAACGCACAACGCAGAGCCCATAACGCATAACGCATAACGCATAACGCATAACGCATAACGCATAACGCATAACGCATAACGCATAACGCATAACGCATAACGCATAACGCATAACGCATAACGCATAACGCATAACGCATAACGCATAACGCATAACGCATAACGCACAACGCACAATGCACAACGCACAACGCATAACGCATACCGCATAACGCATAACGCATAACGCATAACGCATAACGCATAACGCATAACGCATAACGCACAACGCACAACGCACAACGCACAACGCACAACGCACAACGCACAACGCATAACGCATAACGCATATCGCATAACTCATAACGCACAACGCACAACGCAGAGCCCATAACGCATAACGCATAACGCATAACGCATAAGGCACAACGCATAACGCATAACGCAAATCCATAACACATAACGCATAACGCACAACGCATAACGCATAACGCATATCGCATAACGCATAACGCCTAACTCATATCCTACAACGCACAACGCACAACGCATAACGCATACCGCATAACGCATAACGCATAACGCACAACGCACAACGCAAATCCATAACACATAACGCATAACGCATAACGCATAACGCATAACGCATAACGCATAACGCATAACGCATAACGCATAACGCATAACGCATAACGCATAACGCATAACGCATAACGCATAACGCATAACGCATAACGCATAACGCACAACGCATAACGCAGAGCCCATAACGCATAATGCATAACCCATAACGCATATCGCATAACTCATAACGCATAACGCACAACGCAGAGCCCATAACGCATAACGCATAACGCATAACGCATAAGGCACAACGCATAACGCATAACGCAAATCCATAACACATAACGCATAACGCACAACGCATAACGCATAACGCATATCGCATAACGCATAACGCCTAACTCATATCCTACAAAGCATAACGCATAACGCATAACGCATAACGCATAACGCATAACGCATAACGCATAACGCATAACGCATAACGCATAACGCATAACGCATAACGCATAACGCATAACGCATAACGCATAACGCACAACGCATAACGCAGAGCCCATAACGCATAATGCATAACCCATAACGCATATCGCATAACTCATAACGCATAACGCACAACGCAGAGCCCATAACGCATAACGCATAACGCATAACGCATAAGGCACAACGCATAACGCATAACGCAAATCCATAACACATAACGCATAACGCACAACGCATAACGCATAACGCATAACGCATATCGCATAACGCATAACGCCTAACTCATATCCTACAAAGCATAACGCATAACGCATAACGCATTACGCATAACGCATAACGCATAACGCATAACGCATAACGCATAACGCATAACGCATAACGCATAACGCATAACGCATAACGCATAACGCATAACGCATAACGCATAACGCATAACGCATAACGCATAACGCATAACGCATAACGCATAACGCATAACGCATAACGCATAACGCATAACGCATAACGCATAACGCATAACGCATAACGCATAACGCATAACGCATAACGCATAACGCATAACGCATAACGCATAACGCATAACGCATAACGCATAACGCATAACGCATAACGCATAACGCATAACGCATAACGCATAACGCATAACGCATAACGCATAACGCATAACGCATAACGCATAACGCATAACGCATAACGCATAACGCATAACGCATAACGCATAACGCATAACGCATAACGCATAACGCATAACGCATAACGCATAACGCATAACGCATAACGCATAACGCATAACGCATAACGCATAACGCATAACGCATAACGCATAACGCATAACGCATAACGCATAACGCAAAACGCATAACGCATAACGCATAACGCATAACGCATAAATCATAACGCATAACGCATAACGCATAACGCATAACGCATAACGCATAACGCATAACGCATAACGCATAACGCATAACGCATAACGCATAACGCATAACGCATAACGCATAACGCACAACGCACAACGCACAACGCACAACGCACAACGCACAACGCATAACGCATAACGCATAACGCATAACGCATAACGCACAACGCATAACGCAGAGCCCATAACACATAACGCATAACGCATACCGCATAACGCATAACGCATAACGCATAACGCATAACGCATAACGCACAACACACAACGCACAACGCACAACGCACAACGCACAACGCATAACGCATAACGCATATTGCATAACTCATAACGCATAACGCACAACGCAGAGCCCATAACGCATAACGCATAACGCATAAGGCACAACGCATAACGCATAACGCAAATCCATAACACATAACGCATAACGCACAACGCATAACGCATAACGCATATCGCATAACGCATAACGCCTAACTCATATCCTACAACGCACAACGCACAACGCATAACGCATACCGCATAACGCATAACGCATAACGCATAACGCACAACGCATAACGCATAACGCATAACGCATAACGCATAACGCATAACGCATAACGCATAACGCATAACGCATAACGCATAACGCATAACGCACAACGCACAAGGCACAACGCACAACGCATAACGCATACCGCATAACGCATAACGCATAACGCATAACGCATAACGCATAACGCATAACGCATAACGCATAACGCATAACGCATAACGCATAACGCATAACGCATAACGCATAACGCATAACGCATAACGCATAACGCATAACGCACAACGCACAACGCACAACGCACAACGCACAACGCACAACGCACAACTCATAACGCATAACGCATAACGCATAACGCACAACGCATAACGCAGAGCCCATAACACATAACGCATAACGCATATCGCATAACTCATAACGCATAACGCACAACGCAGAGCCCATAACGCATAACGCATAAGGCACAACGCATAACGCATAACGCAAATCCATAACACATAACGCATAACGCACAACGCATAACGCATAACGCATATCGCATAACGCATAACGCCTAACTCATATCCTACAACGCACAACGCACAACGCATAACGCATACCGCATAACGCATAACGCATAACGCACAACGCATAACGCATAACGCATAACACATAACGCATAACGCATAACGCATAACGCATAACGCATAACGCATAACGCATAACGCATAACGCATAACGCATAACGCATAACGCATATGTCATAACGCATCACGCATAACGCATAACGCATAACGCATAACGCATAACGCATAACGCATAACGCATAACGCATAACGCATAACGCATAACGCATAACGCATAACGCATAACGCATAACGCATAACGCATAACGCATAACGCATAACGCATAACGCATAACGCATCGCGCATAACGCATAACGCATAACGCATAACGCATAACGCATAACGCATAACGCATAACGCATAACGCATAACGCATAACGCATAACGCATAACGCATAACGCATAACGCATAACGCATAACGCATAACGCATAACGCATAACGCATAACGCATAACGCATAACGCATAACGCATAACGCATAACGCATAACGCATAACGCATAACGCATAACGCATAACGCATAACGCATAACGCATAACGCATAACGCATAACGCATAACGCATAACGCATAACGCATAACGCATAACGCATAACGCATAACGCATAACGCAGAACGCACAACGCACAACGCACAACGCACAACGCATAACGCATACCGCATAACGCATAACGCATAACGCATAACGCATAACGCATAACGCATAACGCATAACGCATAACGCATAACGCATAACGCATAACGCATAACGCATAACGCATAACGCATAACGCATAACGCATAACGCATAACGCATAACGCATAACGCATAACGCATAACGCATAACGCAGAACGCACAACGCACAACGCACAACGCACAACGCATAACGCATACCGCATAACGCATAACGCATAACGCATAACGCATAACGCATAACGCACAACACACAACGCACAACGCACAACGCACAACGCACAACGCATAACGCATAACGCATATTGCATAACTCATAACGCATAACGCACAACGCAGAGCCCATAACGCATAACGCATAACGCATAACGCATAACGCATAAGGCACAACGCATAACGCATAACGCAAATCCATAACACATAACGCATAACGCACAACGCATAACGCATAACGCATATCGCATAACGCATAACGCCTAACTCATATCCTACAACGCACAACGCACAACGCATAACGCATACCGCATAACGCATAACGCATAACGCATAACGCACAACGCATAACGCATAACGCATAACGCATAACGCATAACGCATAACGCATAACGCATAACGCATAACGCATAACGCATAACGCATAACGCATAACGCACAACGCACAAGGCACAACGCACAACGCATAACGCATACCGCATAACGCATAACGCATAACGCATAACGCATAACGCATAACGCATAACGCATAACGCATAACGCATAACGCATAACGCATAACGCATAACGCATAACGCATAACGCATAACGCATAACGCACAACGCACAACGCACAACGCACAACGCACAACGCACAACGCACAACTCATAACGCATAACGCATAACGCATAACGCACAACGCATAACGCAGAGCCCATAACACATAACGCATAACGCATATCGCATAACTCATAACGCATAACGCACAACGCAGAGCCCATAACGCATAACGCATAAGGCACAACGCATAACGCATAACGCAAATCCATAACACATAACGCATAACGCACAACGCATAACGCATAACGCATATCGCATAACGCATAACGCCTAACTCATATCCTACAACGCACAACGCACAACGCATAACGCATACCGCATAACGCATAACGCATAACGCACAACGCATAACGCATAACGCATAACACATAACGCATAACGCATAACGCATAACGCATAACGCATAACGCATAACGCATAACGCATAACGCATAACGCCTAACTCATATCCTACAACGCACAACGCACAACGCATAACGCATACCGCATAACGCATAACGCATAACGCACAACGCATAGCGCATAACGCATAACACATAACGCATAACGCATAACGCATAACGCATAACGCATAACGCATAACGCATAACGCATAACGCATAACGCATAACGCATATGTCATAACGCATCAGGCATAACGCATAACGCATAACGCATAACGCATAACGCATAACGCATAACGCATAACGCATAACGCATAACGCATAACGCATAACGCATAACGCATAACGCATAACGCATAACGCATAACGCATAACGCATAACGCATAACGCATCGCGCATAACGCATAACGCATAACGCATAACGCATAACGCATAACGCATAACGCATAACGCATAACGCATAACGCATAACGCATAACGCATAACGCATAACGCATAACGCATAACGCATAACGCATAACGCATAACGCATAACGCATAACGCATAACGCATAACGCATAACGCATAACGCATAACGCATAACGCATAACGCATAACGCATAACGCATAACGCATAACGCATAACGCATAACGCACAACGCATAACGCAGAGCCCATAACGCATAATGCATAACCCATAACGCATATCGCATAACTCATAACGCATACCGCACAACGCAGAGCCCATAACGCATAACGCATAACGCATAACGCATAACGCATAAGGCACAACGCATAACGCATAACGCAAATCCATAACACATAACGCATAACGCACAACGCATAACGCATAACGCATAACGCATATCGCATAACGCATAACGCCTAACTCATATCCTACAAAGCATAACGCATAACGCATTACGCATAACGCATAACGCATAACGCATAACGCATAACGCATAACGCATAACGCATAACGCATAACGCATAACGCATAACGCATAACGCATAACGCATAACGCATAACGCATAACGCATAACGCATAACGCATAACGCATAACGCATAACGCATAACGCATAACGCATAACGCATAACGCATAACGCATAACGCATAACGCATAACGCATAACGCATAACGCATAACGCATAACGCATAACGCATAACGCACAACGCATAACGCAGAGCCCATAACGCATAATGCATAACCCATAACGCATATCGCATAACTCATAACGCATAACGCACAACGCAGAGCCCATAACGCATAACGCATAACGCATAACGCATAAGGCACAACGCATAACGCATAACGCATAACGCATAACGCATAACGCATAACGCATAACGCATAACGCATAACGCATAACGCATAACGCATAACGCATAACGCAAAACGCATAACGCATAACGCATAACGCATAACGCATAACGCATAACGCATAACGCATAACGCATAACGCATAACGCATAACGCATAACGCATAACGCATAACGCATAACGCATAACGCATAACGCATAACGCATAACGCATAACGCATAACGCATAACGCACAACGCATAACGCAGAGCCCATAACGCATAATGCATAACCCATAACGCATATCGCATAACTCATAACGCATAACGCACAACGCAGAGCCCATAACGCATAACGCATAACGCATAACGCATAAGGCACAACGCATAACGCATAACGCAAATCCATAACACATAACGCATAACGCACAACGCATAACGCATAACGCATAACGCATATCGCAAAACGCATAACGCCTAACTCATATCCTACAAAGCATAACGCATAACGCATAACGCATAACGCATAACGCATAACGCATAACGCATAACGCATAACGCATAACGCATAACGCATAACGCATAACGCATAACGCATAACGCATAACGCATAACGCATAACGCATAACGCATAACGCATAACGCATAACGCATAACGCATAACGCATAACGCAAAACGCATAACGCATAACGCATAACGCATAACGCATAACGCATAACGCATAACGCATAACGCATAACGCATAACGCATAACGCATAACGCATAACGCATAACGCATAACGCATAACGCATAACGCATAACGCATAACGCATAACGCATAACGCATAACGCATAACGCATAACGCATAACGCATAACGCATAACGCACAACGCACAACGCACAACGCACAACGCACAACGCATACCGCATAACGCATAACGCATAACGCATAACGCATAACGCATAACGCATAACGCATAACGCATAACGCATAACGCACAACGCACAACGCACAACGCACAACGCACAACGCACAACGCATAACGCATAACGCATAACGCATAACGCATAACGCACAACGCATAACGCAGAGCCCATAACACATAACGCATAACCCATAACGCATATCGCATAACTCATAACGCATAACGCACAACGCAGAGCCCATAACGCATAACGCATAACGCATAACGCATAACGCATAACGCATAACGCATAACGCATAACGCATAACGCATAACGCATAACGCATAACGCATAACGCATAACGCATAACGCATAACGCATAACGCATAACGCATAACGCATAACGCATAACGCAGAACGCACAACGCACAACGCACAACGCACAACGCATAACGCATACCGCATAACGCATAACGCATAACGCATAACGCATAACGCATAACGCACAACACACAACGCACAACGCACAACGCACAACGCACAACGCATAACGCATAACGCATAACGCATATTGCATAACTCATAACGCATAACGCACAACGCAGAGCCCATAACGCATAACGCATAACGCATAACGCATAACGCATAACGCATAACGCATAACGCATAACGCATAACGCATAACGCATAACGCATAACGCATAACGCATAACGCATAACGCATAACGCATAACGCATAACGCATAACGCACAACGCACAACGCACAACGCACAACGCACAACGCACAACGCATACCGCATAACGCATAACGCATAACGCATAACGCATAACGCATAACGCATAACGCATAACGCATAACGCATAACGCACAACGCACAACGCACAACGCACAACGCACAACGCACAACGCATAACGCATAACGCATAACGCATAACGCATAACGCACAACGCATAACGCAGAGCCCATAACACATAACGCATAACCCATAACGCATATCGCATAACTCATAACGCATAACGCACAACGCAGAGCCCATAACGCATAACGCATAACGCATAACGCATAACGCATAACGCATAACGCATAACGCATAACGCATAACGCATAACGCATAACGCATAACGCATAACGCATAACGCATAACGCATAACGCATAACGCATAACGCATAACGCATAACGCATAACGCATAACGCATAACGCATAACGCATAACGCATAACGCATAACGCATAACGCATAACGCATAACGCATAACGCATAACGCATAACGCAAAACGCATAACGCATAACGCATAACGCATAACGCATAACGCATAACGCATAACGCATAACGCATAACGCATAACGCATAACGCATAACGCATAACGCATAACGCATAACGCATAACGCATAACGCATAACGCATAACGCATAACGCATAACGCATAACGCATAACGCATAACGCATAACGCATAACGCATAACGCATAACGCATAACGCATAACGCATAACGCATAACGCATAACGCATAACGCATAACGCATAACGCATAACGCATAACGCATAACGCATAACGCATAACGCACAACGCACAACGCACAACGCACAACGCACAACGCATACCGCATAACGCATAACGCATAACGCATAACGCATAACGCATAACGCATAACGCACAACGCATAACGCAGAGCCCATAACACATAACGCATAACCCATAACGCATATCGCATAACTCATAACGCATAACGCACAACGCAGAGCCCATAACGCATAACGCATAACGCATAACGCATAACGCATAACGCATAACGCATAACGCATAACGCATAACGCATAACGCATAACGCATAACGCATAACGCATAACGCATAACGCATAACGCATAACGCATAACGCATAACGCATAACGCATAACGCATAACGCATAACGCATAACGCATAACGCATAACGCATAACGCATAACGCATAACGCATAACGCATAACGCATAACGCATAACGCATAACGCATAACGCATAACGCATAACGCATAACGCATAACGCATAACGCATAACGCATAACGCATAACGCATAACGCATAACGCATAACGCATAACGCATAACGCATAACGCATAACGCATAACGCATAACGCATAACGCATAACGCATAACGCATAACGCATAACGCATAACGCATAACGCATAACGCATAACGCATAACGCATAACGCATAACGCATAACGCATAACGCATAACGCATAACGCATAACGCATAACGCATAACGCATAACGCATAACGCATAACGCATAACGCATAACGCATAACGCATAACGCATAACGCATAACGCATAACGCATAACGCATAACGCATAACGCATAACGCATAACGCATAACGCATAACGCATAACGCATAACGCATAACGCATAACGCATAACGCATAACGCATAACGCATAACGCATAACGCATAACGCATAACGCATAACGCATAACGCATAACGCATAACGCATAACGCATAACGCATAACGCATAACGCATAACGCATAACGCATAACGCATAACGCATAACGCATAACGCATAACGCATAACGCATAACGCATAACGCATAACGCATAACGCATAACGCATAACGCATAACGCATAACGCATAACGCGTAACGCATAACGCATAACGCATAACGCATAACGCATAACGCAGATCGCCTAAAGCATTACGCATAACGCATAACGCATAACGCATAACGCATAACGCGTAACGCATAACGCATAAAGCATAACGCATAACGCATAACGCGTAACGCGTAACGCGTAACGCATAACGCATAACGCATAACGCATAACGCATAACGCATAACGCAAAACGCATAACGCATAACGCATAACGCATAACGCATAACGCATAACGCATAACGCATAACGCATAACGCATAACGCATAACGCATAACGCATAACGCATAACGCATAACGCATAACGCATAACGCATAACGCATAACGCATAACGCATAACGCATAACGCATAACGCATAACGCATAAGGCATAACGCATAACGCATAACGCATAACGCATAACGCATAACGCATAACGCAGAACGCACAACGCACAACGCACAACGCACAACGCATAACGCATACCGCATAACGCATAACGCATAACGCATAACGCATAACGCACAACACACAACGCACAACGCACAACGCACAACGCACAACGCATAACGCACAACGCATAACGCATAACGCATATTGCATAACTCATAACGCATAACGCACAACGCAGAGCCCATAACGCATAACGCATAACGCATAACGCATAACGCATAACGCATAACGCATAACGCATAACGCATAACGCATAACGCATAACGCATAACGCATAACGCATAACGCATAACGCATAACGCATAACGCATAACGCATAACGCATAACGCATAACGCATAACGCATAACGCATAACGCATAACGCATAACGCATAACGCATAACGCATAACGCATAACGCATAACGCATAACGCATAACGCATAACGCATAACGCATAACGCATAACGCATAACGCATAACGCATAACGCATAACGCATAACGCATAACGCATAACGCATAACGCATAACGCATAACGCATAACGCATAACGCATAACGCATAACGCATAACGCATAACGCATAACGCATAACGCATAACGCAAAACGCATAACGCATAACGCATAACGCATAACGCATAACGCATAACGCATAACGCATAACGCATAACGCATAACGCATAACGCATAACGCATAACGCATAACGCATAACGCATAACGCATAACGCATAACGCATAACGCATAACGCATAACGCATAACGCATAACGCATAACGCATACCGCATAACGCATAACGCATAACGCATAACGCACAACACATAACGCATAACGCATAACGCATAACGCATAACGCATAACGCATAACGCATAACGCATAACGCATAACCCATAACGCATATCGCATAACTCATAACGCATAACGCACAACGCAGAGCCCATAACGCATAACGCATAACGCATAACGCATAAGGCACAACGCATAACGCATAACGCAAATCCATAACACATAACGCATAACGCATAACGCATAACGCATAACGCATAACGCAAACGCATAACGCATAACGTATAACGCACAACGCACAACGCACAACGCACAACGCATAACGCATAACGCATAACGCATAACGCATAACGCATAACGCATAACGCATAACGCATAACGCATAACGCATAACGCATAACGCATAACGCATAACGCATAACGCATAACGCATAACGCATAACGCATAACGCATAACGCATAACGCATAACGCATAACGCATAACGCATAACGCATAACGCATAACGCATAACGCATAACGCATAACGCATAACGCATAACGCATAACGCATAACGCATAACGCATAACGCATAACGCATAACGCATAACGCATAACGCATAACGCATAACGCATAACGCATAACGCATAACGCATAACGCATAACGCATAACGCATAACGCATAACGCGTAACGCATAACGCATAACGCATAACGCATAACGCATAACGCAGATCGCCTAACGCATAACGCATAACGCATAACGCATAACGCATAACGCATAACGCGTAACGCATAACGCATAAAGCATAACGCATAACGCATAACGCATAACGCGTAACGCGTAACGCATAACGCATAACGCATAACGCATAACGCATAACGCATAACGCAAAACGCATAACGCATAACGCATAACGCATAACGCATAACGCATAACGCATAACGCATAACGCATAACGCATAACGCATAACGCATAACGCATAACGCATAACGCATAACGCATAACGCATAACGCATAACGCATAACGCATAACGCATAACGCATAACGCATAACGCATAACGCATAACGCATAACGCATAAGGCATAACGCATAACGCATAACGCATAACGCATAACGCATAACGCATAACGCATAACGCATAACGCATAACGCATAACGCATAACGCATAACGCATAACGCATAACGCATAACGCATAACGCATAACGCATAACGCATAACGCATAACGCATAACGCATAACGCATAACGCATAACGCATAACGCATAACGCACAACGCATAACGCATAACGCATAACGCATAACGCATAACGCATAACGCATAACGCATAACGCATAACGCAAAACGCATAACGCATAACGCATAACGCATAACGCATAACGCATAACGCATAACGCATAACGCATAACTCATAACGCATAACGCATAACGCATAACGCATAACGCATAACGCATAACGCATAACGCATAACGCATAACGCATAACGCATAACGCATAACGCATAACGCATAACGCATAACGCATAACGCATAACGCATAACGCATAACGCATAACGCATAACGCATAACGCATAACGCATAACGCATAACGCATAACGCACAACGCACAACGCACAACGCATAACGCATACCGCATAACGCATAACGCATAACGCATAACGCATAACGCATAACGCACAACGCACAACGCACAACGCACAACGCACAACGCACAACGCATAACGCATAACGCATAACGCATAACGCACAACGCATAACGCAGAGCCCATAACACATAACGCATAACCCATAACGCATATCGCATAACTCATAACGCATAACGCACAACGCAGAGCCCATAACGCATAACGCATAACGCATAACGCATAAGGCACAACGCATAACGCATAACGCAAATCCATAACACATAACGCATAACGCACAACGCATAACGCATAACGCATAACGCATATCGCATAACGCATAACGCCTAACTCATATCCTACAACGCACAACGCACAACGCATAACGCATACCGCATAACGCATAACGCATAACGCACAACGCATAACGCATAACGCATAACGCATAACGCATAACGCATAACGCATAACGCATAACGCATAACGCATAACGCATAACGCATAACGCATAACGCATAACGCATAACGCATAACGCATAACGCATAACGCATAACGCATAACGCATAACGCATAACGCATAACGCATAACGCATAACGCATAACGCATAACGCATAACGCATAACGCATAACGCATAACGCATAACGCATAACGCATAACGCATAACGCATAACGCATAACGCATAACGCATAACGCATAACGCATAACGCATAACGCATAACGCATAACGCATAACGCATAACGCATAACGCATAACGCATAACGCATAACGCATAACGCATAACGCATAACGCATAACGCATAACGCATAACGCACAACGCACAACGCACAACGCACAACGCACAACGCATAACGCATACCGCATAACGCATAACGCATAACGCATAACGCATAACGCATAACGCAGAACGCACAACGCACAACGCACAACGCACAACGCACAACGCATAACGCATAACGCATAACGCACAACGCATAACGCAGAGCCCATAACACATAACGCATAACCCATAACGCATATCGCATAACTCATAACGCATAACGCACAACGCAGAGCCCATAACGCATAACGCATAACGCATAACGCATAAGGCACAACGCATAACGCATAACGCAAATCCATAACACATAACGCATAACGCACAACGCATAACGCATAACGCATATCGCATAACGCATAACGCCTAACTCATATCCTACAACGCACAACGCACAACGCATAACGCATACCGCATAACGCATAACGCATAACGCACAACGCACAACGCAAATCCATAACACATAACGCATAACGCATAACGCATAACGCATAACGCATAACGCATAACGCATAACGCATAACGCATAACGCATAACGCATAACGCATAACGCATAACGCATAACGCATAACGCATAACGCATAACGCATAACGCATAACGCATAACGCATAACGCATAACGCATAACGCATAACGCATAACGCATAACGCATAACGCATAACGCATAACGCATAACGCATAACGCATAACGCATAACGCATAACGCATAACGCATAACGCATAACGCATAACGCATAACGCATAACGCATAACGCATAACGCATAACGCATAACGCATAACGCATAACGCATAACGCATAACGCATAACGCATAACGCATAACGCATAACGCACAACGCACAACGCACAACGCACAACGCATAACGCATACCGCATAACGCATAACGCATAACGCATAACGCATAACGCATAACGCATAACGCACAACGCACAACGCACAACGCACAACGCATAACGCATAACGCATAACGCATAACGCATAACGCACAACGCATAACGCAGAGCCCATAACACATAACGCATAACCCATAACGCATATCGCATAACTCATAACGCATAACGCACAACGCAGAGCCCATAACGCATAACGCATAACGCATAACGCATAACGCATAACGCATAACGCATAACGCATAACGCATAAGGCACAACGCATAACGCATAACGCATAACGCATAACGCATAACGCATAACGCATAACGCATAACGCATAACGCATAACGCATAACGCATAACGCATAACGCATAACGCATAACGCATAACGCATAACGCATAACGCATAACGCATAACGCATAACGCATAACGCATAACGCATAACGCATAACGCATAACGCATAACGCATAACGCATAACGCATAACGCATAACGCATAACGCATAACGCATAACGCATAACGCATAACGCATAACGCATAACGCATAACGCATAACGCATAACGCATAACGCACAACGCACAACGCACAACGCACAACGCATAACGCATACCGCATAACGCATAACGCATAACGCATAACGCATAACGCATAACGCATAACGCACAACGCACAACGCACAACGCACAACGCATAACGCATAACGCATAACGCATAACGCATAACGCACAACGCATAACGCAGAGCCCATAACACATAACGCATAACCCATAACGCATATCGCATAACTCATAACGCATAACGCACAACGCAGAGCCCATAACGCATAACGCATAACGCATAACGCATAACGCATAACGCATAACGCATAACGCATAAGGCACAACGCATAACGCATAACGCATAACGCATAACGCATAACGCATAACGCATAACGCATAACGCATAACGCATAACGCATAACGCATAACGCATAACGCATAACGCATAACGCATAACGCATAACGCATAACGCATAACGCATAACGCATAACGCATAACGCATAACGCATAACGCATAACGCATAACGCATAACGCATAACGCATAACGCATAACGCATAACGCATAACGCATAACGCATAACGCATAACGCATAACGCATAACGCATAACGCATAACGCACAACGCATAACGCATACCGCATAACGCATAACGCATAACGCATAACGCATAACGCATAACGCATAACGCACAACGCACAACGCAAATCCATAACACATAACGCATAACGCATAACGCATAACGCATAACGCATAACGCATAACGCATAACGCATAACGCATAACGCATAACGCATAACGCATAAGGCATAACGCATAACGCATAACGCATAACGCATAACGCATAACGCATAACGCATAACGCATAACGCATAACGCATAACGCATAACGCATAACGCATAACGCATAACGCATAACGCATAACGCATAACGCATAACGCATAACGCATAACGCATAACGCATAACGCATAACGCATAACGCATAACGCATAACGCATAACGCATAACGCATAACGCATAACGCATAACGCGTAACGCGTAACGCGTAACGCATAACGCATAACGCATAACGCATAACGCATAAGGCATAACGCATAACGCATAACGCATAACGCATAACGCATAACGCATAACGCATAACGCATAACGCATAACGCATAACGCATAACGCATAACGCATAACGCATAACGCATAACGCATAACGCATAACGCATAACGCATAACGCATAACGCATAACGCATAACGCATAACGCATAACGCATAACGCATAACGCATAACGCATAACGCATAACGCATAACGCACAACGCATAACGCATAACGCACAACGCACAACGCATAACGCATAACGCATAACGCATAACGCACAACGCATAACGCAGAGCCCATAACACATAACGCATAACCCATAACGCATATCGCATAACTCATAACGCATAACGCACAACGCAGAGCCCATAACGCATAACGCATAACGCATAACGCATAAGGCACAACGCATAACGCATAACGCAAATCCATAACACATAACGCATAACGCACAACGCATAACGCATAACGCATATCGCATAACGCATAACGCCTAACTCATATCCTACAACGCACAACGCACAACGCATAACGCATAACGCATAACGCATAACGCATAACGCATAACGCATAACGCATAACGCATAACGCATAACGCATAACGCATAACGCATAACGCATAACGCATAACGCATAACGCATAACGCATAACGCATAACGCATAACGCATAACGCATAACGCATAACGCATAACGCACAACGCACAACGCACAACGCATAACGCATAACGCACAACGCACAACGCACAACGCACAACGCATAACGCAAACGCATAACGTATAACGCATAACGCATAACGCATAACGCACAACGCACAACGCAAATCCATAACACATAACGCATAACGCATAACGCATAACGCATAACGCATAACGCATAACGCATAACGCATAACGCATAACGCATAACGCATAACGCATAACGCATAACGCATAACGCATAACGCATAACGCATAACGCATAACGCATAACGCATAACGCATAACGCATAACGCATAACGCATAACGCATAACGCATAACGCATAACGCATAACGCATAACGCATAACGCATAACGCATAACGCATAACGCATAACGCATAACGCATAACGCATAACGCATAACGCATAACGCATAACGCATAACGCATAACGCATAACGCATAACGCATAACGCATAACGCATAACGCATAACGCATAACGCATAACGCATAACGCATAACGCATAACGCATAACGCATAACGCATAACGCACAACGCACAACGCACAACGCACAACGCATAACGCATACCGCATAACGCATAACGCATAACGCATAACGCATAACGCATAACGCATAACGCACAACGCACAACGCACAACGCACAACGCATAACGCATAACGCATAACGCATAACGCATAACGCACAACGCATAACGCAGAGCCCATAACACATAACGCATAACCCATAACGCATATCGCATAACTCATAACGCATAACGCACAACGCAGAGCCCATAACGCATAACGCATAACGCATAACGCATAACGCATAACGCATAACGCATAAGGCACAACGCATAACGCATAACGCATAACGCATAACGCATAACGCATAACGCATAACGCATAACGCATAACGCATAACGCATAACGCATAACGCATAACGCATAACGCATAACGCATAACGCATAACGCATAACGCATAACGCATAACGCATAACGCATAACGCATAACGCATAACGCATAACGCATAACGCATAACGCATAACGCATAACGCATAACGCATAACGCATAACGCATAACGCATAACGCATAACGCATAACGCACAACGCATAACGCATACCGCATAACGCATAACGCATAACGCATAACGCATAACGCATAACGCATAACGCACAACGCACAACGCAAATCCATAACACATAACGCATAACGCATAACGCATAACGCATAACGCATAACGCATAACGCATAACGCATAACGCATAACGCATAAGGCATAACGCATAACGCATAACGCATAACGCATAACGCATAACGAATAACGCATAACGCATAACGCATAACGCATAACGCATAACGCATAACGCATAACGCATAACGCATAACGCATAACGCATAACGCATAACGCATAACGCATAACGCATAACGCATAACGCATAAGGCATAACGCATAACGCATAACGCATAACGCATAACGCATAAGGCATAACGCATAACGCATAACGCATAACGCATAACGCATAACGCATAACGCATAATGCATAACGCATAACGCATAACGCATAACGCATAACGCATAACGCATAACGCATAACGCATAACGCATAACGCATAACGCATAACGCATAACGCATAACGCATAACGCATAACGCATAACGCATAACGCATAACGCACAACGCATAACGCATAACGCACAACGCACAACGCATAACGCATAACGCATAACGCATAACGCATAACGCACAACGCATAACGCAGAGCCCATAACACATAACGCATAACCCATAACGCATATCGCATAACTCATAACGCATAACGCACAACGCAGAGCCCATAACGCATAACGCATAACGCATAACGCATAAGGCACAACGCATAACGCATAACGCAAATCCATAACACATAACGCATAACGCACAACGCATAACGCATAACGCATATCGCATAACGCATAACGCCTAACTCATATCCTACAACGCACAACGCACAACGCATAACGCATAACGCATAACGCATAACGCATAACGCATAACGCATAACGCATAACGCATAACGCATAACGCATAACGCATAACGCATAACGCATAACGCATAACGCATAACGCATAACGCATAACGCATAACGCATAACGCAT
This sequence comes from Lasioglossum baleicum, assembly GCF_051020765.1. Lineage (NCBI taxonomy): Eukaryota > Metazoa > Arthropoda > Insecta > Hymenoptera > Halictidae > Lasioglossum > Lasioglossum baleicum. Next base: position 188,523 of record NW_027469316.1, on the reverse strand, counting down.
AACGCATAACGCATAACGCATAACGCATAACGCATAACGCATAACGCATAACGCATAACGCATAACGCATAACGCACAACGCACAACGCACAACGCACAACGCATAACGCATACCGCATAACGCATAACGCATAACGCATAACGCATAACGCATAACGCATAACGCATAACGCATAACGCATAACGCATAACGCATAACGCATAACGCTCAATGAAAAAGTCATAACGCATAACGCATATCGCATAACCCGTAAAGCACAACGCATAACACATAACGCATAACGCATAACGCATAACGCATAACGCATAACGCATAACGCATAACGCATAACGCATAACGCATAACGCATAACGCACAACGCACAACGCACAACGCACAACGCATAACGCATACCGCATAACGCATAACGCATAACGCATAACGCATAACGCATAACGCATAACGCATAACGCACAACGCACAACGCACAACGCACAACGCATAACGCAAACGCATAACGTATAACGCACAACGCACAACGCACAACGCACAACGCACAACGCACAACGCACAACGCACAACGCATAACGCATAACGCATAACGCATAACGCATAACGCATAACGCATAACGCATAACGCATAACGCATAACGCATAACGCATAACGCATAACGCATAACGCATAACGCATAACGCATAACGCATAACGCATAACGCATAACGCATAACGCATAACGCACAACGCACAACGCATAACGCAAACGCATAACGCATAACGTATAACGCACAACGCACAACGCACAACGCACAACGCACAACGCATAACGCATAACGCATAACGCATAACGCATAACGCATAACGCATAACGCATAACGCATAACGCATAACGCATAACGCATAACGCACAACGCACAACGCACAACGCACAACGCATAACGCATAACGCATAACGCATAACGCATAACGCACAACGCATAACGCAGAGCCCATAACACATAACGCATAACCCATAACGCATATCGCATAACTCATAACGCATAACGCACAACGCAGAGCCCATAACGCATAACGCATAACGCATAACGCATAACGCATAAGGCACAACGCATAACGCATAACGCAAATCCATAACACATAACGCATAACGCACAACGCATAACGCATAACGCATAACGCATAACGCATATCGTATAACGCATAACGCCTACCTCATATCCTACAACGCACAACGCACAACGCATAACGCATACCGCATAACGCATAACGCATAACGCACAACGCATAACGCATAACGCATAACGCATAACGCATAACGCATAACGCATAACGCATAACGCATAACGCATAACGCATAACGCATAACGCATAACGCATAACGCATAACGCATAACGCATAACGTATAACGCACAACGCACAACGCACAACGCACAACGCACAACGCATAACGCATAACGCATAACGCATAACGCATAACGCATAACGCATAACGCATAACGCATAACGCATAACGCATAACGCATAACGCATAACGCATAACGCATAACGCATAACGCATAACGCATAACGCATAACGCATAACGCATAACGCATAACGCATAAGGCACAACGCATAACGCATAACGCAAATCCATAACACATAACGCATAACGCACAACGCATAACGCATAACGCATAACGCATAACGCATATCGCATAACGCATAACGCCTAACTCATATCCTACAACGCACAACGCACAACGCATAACGCATACCGCATAACGCATAACGCATAACGCACAACGCACAACGCAAATCCATAACACATAACGCATAACGCATAACGCATAACGCATAACGCATAACGCATAACGCATAACGCATAACGCATAACGCATAACGCATAACGCATAACGCATAACGCATAACGCATAACGCATAACGCATAACGCATAACGCATAACGCATAACGCATAACGCATAACGCATAACGCATAACGCATAACGCATAACGCATAACGCATAACGCATAACGCACAACGCATAACGCATACCGCATAACGCATAACGCATAACGCATAACGCATAACGCATAACGCATAACGCATAACGCATAACGCATAACGCATAACGCATAACGCATAACGCATAACGCATAACGCATAACGCATAACGCATAACGCATAACGCATAACGCATAACGCATAACGCATAACGCATAACGCATAACGCATAACGCATAAGGCACAACGCATAACGCATAACGCAAATCCATAACACATAACGCATAACGCACAACGCATAACGCATAACGCATAACGCATAACGCATATCGCATAACGCATAACGCCTAACTCATATCCTACAACGCACAACGCACAACGCATAACGCATACCGCATAACGCATAACGCATAACGCACAACGCACAACGCAAATCCATAACACATAACGCATAACGCATAACGCATAACGCATAACGCATAACGCATAACGCATAACGCATAACGCATAACGCATAACGCATAACGCATAACGCATAACGCATAACGCATAACGCATAACGCATAACGCATAACGCATAACGCATAACGCATAACGCATAACGCATAACGCATAACGCATAACGCATAACGCATAACGCATAACGCATAACGCATAACGCACAACGCATAACGCATACCGCATAACGCATAACGCATAACGCATAACGCATAACGCATAACGCATAACGCACAACGCACAACGCAAATCCATAACACATAACGCATAACGCATAACGCATAACGCATAACGCATAACGCATAACGCATAACGCATAACGCATAACGCATAACGCATAAGGCATAACGCATAACGCATAACGCATAACGCATAACGCATAACGCATAACGCATAACGCATAACGCATAACGCATAACGCATAACGCATAACGCATAACGCATAACGCATAACGCATAACGCATAACGCATAACGCATAACGCATAACGCATAACGCATAACGCATAACGCATAACGCATAACGCATAACGCATAACGCATAAGGCATAACGCATAACGCATAACGCATAACGCATAACGCATAAGGCATAACGCATAACGCATAACGCATAACGCATAACGCATAACGCATAACGCATAACGCATAACGCATAACGCATAACGCATAACGCATAACGCACAACGCACAACGCACAACGCACAACGCATAACGCATACCGCATAACGCATAACGCATAACGCATAACGCATAACGCATAACGCATAACGCATAACGCACAACGCACAACGCACAACGCACAACGCATAACGCAAACGCGTAACGTATAACGCACAACGCACAACGCACAACGCACAACGCACAACGCACAACGCACAACGCACAACGCATAACGCATAACGCATAACGCATAACGCATAACGCATAACGCATAACGCATAACGCATAACGCATAACGCATAACGCATAACGCATAACGCATAACGCATAACGCATAACGCATAACGCATAACGCATAACGCATAACGCACAACGCACAACGCATAACGCAAACGCATAACGCATAACGTATAACGCACAACGCACAACGCACAACGCACAACGCACAACGCACAACGCACAACGCATAACGCATAACGCATAACGCATAACGCATAACGCATAACGCATAACGCATAACGCCTAACGCATAACGCATAACGCATAACGCATAACGCATAACGCATAACGCATAACGCATAACGCATAACGCATAACGCATAACGCATAACGCATAACGCATAACGCATAACGCATAACGCACAACGCACAACGCATAACGCAAACGCATAACGCATAACGTATAACGCACAACGCACAACGCACAACGCACAACGCACAACGCACAACGCATAACGCATAACGCATAACGCATAACGCATAACGCATAACGCATAACGCATAACGCATAACGCATAACGCATAACGCACAACGCACAACGCACAACGCACAACGCATAACGCATAACGCATAACGCATAACGCATAACGCATAACGCACAACGCATAACGCAGAGCCCATAACACATAACGCATAACCCATAACGCATATCGCATAACTCATAACGCATAACGCACAACGCAGAGCCCATAACGCATAACGCATAACGCATAACGCATAACGCATAAGGCACAACGCATAACGCATAACGCAAATCCATAACACATAACGCATAACGCACAACGCATAACGCATAACGCATAACGCATAACGCATATCGTATAACGCATAACGCCTACCTCATATCCTACAACGCACAACGCACAACGCATAACGCATACCGCATAACGCATAACGCATAACGCACAACGCATAACGCATAACGCATAACGCATAACGCATAACGCATAACGCATAACGCATAACGCATAACGCATAACGCATAACGCATAACGCATAACGCATAACGCATAACGCATAACGTATAACGCACAACGCACAACGCACAACGCACAACGCACAACGCATAACGCATAACGCATAACGCATAACGCATAACGCATAACGCATAACGCATAACGCATAACGCATAACGCATAACGCATAACGCATAACGCATAACGCATAACGCATAACGCATAACGCATAACGCATAACGCATAACGCATAAGGCACAACGCATAACGCATAACGCAAATCCATAACACATAACGCATAACGCACAACGCATAACGCATAACGCATAACGCATATCGCATAACGCATAACGCCTAACTCATATCCTACAACGCACAACGCACAACGCATAACGCATACCGCATAACGCATAACGCATAACGCACAACGCACAACGCAAATCCATAACACATAACGCATAACGCATAACGCATAACGCATAACGCATAACGCATAACGCATAACGCATAACGCATAACGCATAACGCATAACGCATAACGCATAACGCATAACGCATAACGCATAACGCATAACGCATAACGCATAACGCATAACGCATAACGCATAACGCATAACGCATAACGCATAACGCATAACGCATAACGCATAACGCATAACGCATAACGCATAACGCATAACGCATAACGCACAACGCACAACGCACAACGCACAACGCATAACGCATACCGCATAACGCATAACGCATAACGCATAACGCATAACGCATAACGCATAACGCATAACGCATAACGCATAACGCACAACGCACAACGCACAACGCACAACGCACAACGCATAACGCATAACGCATAACGCATAACGCATAACGCACAACGCATAACGCAGAGCCCATAACACATAACGCACAACGCATAACGCAGAGCCCATAACACATAACGCATAACCCATAACGCATATCGCATAACTCATAACGCATAACGCACAACGCAGAGCCCATAACGCATAACGCATAACGCATAACGCATAACGCATAACGCATAAGGCACAACGCATAACGCATAACGCATAACGCATAACGCAAATCCATAACACATAACGCATAACGCATAACGCATAACGCATAACACATAACGCATAACGCATAACGCATAACGCATAACGCATAACGCATAACGCATAACGCATAACGCATAACGCATAACGCATAACGCATAACGCATAACGCATAACGCATAACGCATAACGCATAACGCATAACGCATAACGCATAACGCATAACGCATAACGCATAACGCATAACGCATAACGCATAACGCACAACGCACAACGCACAACGCACAACGCATAACGCATACCGCATAACGCATAACGCATAACGCATAACGCATAACGCATAACGCATAACGCATAACGCATAACGCACAACGCACAACGCACAACGCACAACGCACAACGCATAACGCATAACGCATAACGCATAACGCATAACGCACAACGCATAACGCAGAGCCCATAACACATAACGCATAACCCATAACGCATATCGCATAACTCATAACGCATAACGCACAACGCAGAGCCCATAACGCATAACGCATAACGCATAACGCATAACGCATAACGCATAACGCATAACGCATAAGGCACAACGCATAACGCATAACGCAAATCCATAACACATAACGCATAACGCACAACGCATAACGCATAACGCATAACGCATATCGCATAACGCATAACGCCTAACTCATATCCTACAACGCACAACGCACAACGCATAACGCATACCGCATAACGCATAACGCATAACGCACAACGCATAACGCATAACGCATAACGCATAACGCATAACGCATAACGCATAACGCATAACTCATAACGCATAACGCATAACGCATAACGCACAACGCACAACGCATAACGCATAACGCACAACGCATAACGCATAACGCATAACGCATAACGCATAATGCATAACGCATAACGCATAACGCATAACGCATAACGCATAACGCATAACGCATAACGCATAACGCATAACGCATAACGCATAACGCATAACGCATAACGCATAACGCATAACGCATAACGCATAACGCATAACGCATAACGCATAACGCATAACGCATAACGCACAACGCACAACGCATAACGCAAACGCATAACGCATAACGTAGAACGCACAACGCACAACGCACAACGCACAACGCACAACGCACAACGCATAACGCATAACGCATAACGCATAACGCATAACGCATAACGCATAACGCATAACGCATAACGCATAACGCATAACGCATAACGCATAACGCATAACGCATAACGCATAACGCATAACGCATAACGCATAACGCATAACGCATAACGCATAACGCATAACGCATAACGCATAACGCATAACGCATAACGCATAACGCATAACGCATAACGCATAACGCATAACGCATAACGCATAACGCATAACGCATAACGCATAACGCATAACGCATAACGCATAACGCATAACGCATAACGCATAACGCATAACGCATAACGCATAACGCATAACGCATAACGCATAACGCATAACGCATAACGCATAACGCATAACGCATAACGCATAACGCATAACGCATAACGCATAACGCATAACGCATAACGCACAACGCACAACGCATAACGCATACCGCATAACGCATAACGCATAACGCATAACGCATAACGCATAACGCATAACGCATAACGCACAACGCACAACGCACAACGCACAACGCATAACGCATAACGCATAACGCATAACGCATAACGCATAACGCATAACGCATAACGCACAACGCATAACGCAGAGCCCATAACACATAACGCATAACCCATAACGCATATCGCATAACTCATAACGCATAACGCACAACGCAGAGCCCATAACGCATAACGCATAACGCATAACGCATAACGCATAAGGCACAACGCATAACGCATAACGCAAATCCATAACACATAACGCATAACGCACAACGCATAACGCATAACGCATAACGCATAACGCATATCGTATAACGCATAACGCCTACCTCATATCCTACAACGCACAACGCACAACGCATAACGCATACCGCATAACGCATAACGCATAACGCATAACGCATAACGCATAACGCATAACGCACAACGCATAACGCATACCGCATAACGCATAACGCATAACGCATAACGCATAACGCATAACGCATAACGCACAACGCACAACGCACAACGCACAACGCACAACGCACAACGCACAACGCATAACGCATAACGCATAACGCATAACGCATAACGCACAACGCATAACGCAGAGCCCATAACACATAACGCATAACCCATAACGCATATCGCATAACTCATAACGCATAACGCACAACGCAGAGCCCATAACGCATAACGCATAACGCATAACGCATAAGGCACAACGCATAACGCATAACGCAAATCCATAACACATAACGCATAACGCACAACGCATAACGCATAACGCATAACGCATAACGCATATCGCATAACGCATAACGCCTAACTCATATCCTACAACGCACAACGCACAACGCATAACGCATACCGCATAACGCATAACGCATAACGCACAACGCATAACGCATAACGCATAACGCATAACGCATAACGCATAACGCATAACGCATAACGCATAACGCATAACGCATAACGCATAACGCATAACGCATAACGCATAACGCATAACGCATAACGCATAACGCATAACGCATAACGCATAACGCATAACGCATAACGCATAACGCATAACGCATAACGCATAACGCATAACGCATAACGCATAACGCATAACGCATAACGCATAACGCATAACGCATAACGCATAACGCATAACGCATAACGCATAACGCATAACGCATAACGCATAACGCACAACGCACAACGCACAACGCACAACGCACAACGCATAACGCATACCGCATAACGCTTAACGCATAACGCATAACGCATAACGCATAACGCACAACGCACAACGCACAACGCACAACGCACAACGCACAACGCATAACGCATAACGCATAACGCATAACGCACAACGCATAACGCAGAGCCCATAACACATAACGCATAACCCATAACGCATATCGCATAACTCATAACGCATAACGCACAACGCAGAGCCCATAACGCATAACGCATAACGCATAAGGCACAACGCATAACGCATAACGCAAATCCATAACACATAACGCATAACGCACAACGCATAACGCATAACGCATATCGCATAACGCATAACGCCTAACTCATATCCTACAACGCACAACGCACAACGCATAACGCATACCGCATAACGCATAACGCATAACGCATAACGCACAACGCACAACGCAAATCCATAACACATAACGCATAACGCATAACGCATAACGCATAACGCATAACGCATAACGCATAACGCATAACGCATAACGCATAACGCATAACGCATAACGCATAACGCATAACGCATAACGCATAACGCATAACGCATAACGCATAACGCATAACGCATAACGCATAACGCATAACGCATAACGCATAACGCATAACGCATAACGCATAACGCATAACGCATAACGCATAACGCATAACGCATAACGCATAACGCATAACGCATAACGCATAACGCATAACGCATAACGCATAACGCATAACGCATAACGCATAACGCATAACGCATAACGCATAACGCATAACGCATAACGCATAACGCATAACGCATAACGCATACCGCATAACGCATAACGCATAACGCATAACGCATAACGCATAACGCATAACGCATAACGCATAACGCATAACGCATAACGCATAACGCATAACGCATAACGCATAACGCATAACGCATAACGCATAACGCATAACGCATAACGCATAACGCATAACGCATAACGCATAACGCATAACGCATAACGCATAACGCATAACGCATAACGCATAACGCAGAACGCACAACGCACAACGCACAACGCACAACGCACAACGCATAACGCATAACGCATAACGCATAACGCATAACGCATAACGCATAACGCATAACGCATAACGCATAACGCATAACGCATAACGCATAACGCATAACGCATAACGCATAACGCATAACGCATAACGCATAACGCATAACGCATAACGCATAACGCATAACGCATAACGCATAACGCATAACGCATAACGCATAACGCATAACGCATAACGCATAACGCATAACGCATAACGCATAACGCATAACGCATAACGCATACCGCATAACGCATAACGCATAACGCATAACGCATAACGCATAACGCATAACGCATAACGCATAACGCATAACGCATAACGCATAACGCATAACGCATAACGCATAACGCATAACGCATAACGCATAACGCATAACGCATAACGCATAACGCATAACGCATAACGCATAACGCATAACGCATAACGCATAACGCATAACGCATAACGCATAACGCATAACGCATAACGCATAACGCATAACGCATAACGCATAACGCATAACGCATAACGCATAACGCATAACGCATAACGCATAACGCATAACGCACAACGCATAACGCAAACGCATAACGCACAACGCACAACGCATAACGCATAAGGCACAACGCATAACGCATAACGCAAATCCATAACACATAACGCATAACGCACAACGCATAACGCATAACGCATATCGCATAACGCATAACGCCTAACTCATATCCTACAACGCACAACGCACAACGCATAACGCATACCGCATAACGCATAACGCATAACGCACAACGCACAACGCAAATCCATAACACATAACGCATAACGCATAACGCATAACGCATAACGCATAACGCATAACGCATAACGCATAACGCATAACGCATAACGCATAACGCATAACGCATAACGCATAACGCATAACGCATAACGCATAACGCATAACGCATAACGCATAACGCATAACGCATAACGCATAACGCATAACGCATAACGCATAACGCATAACGCATAACGCATAACGCATAACGCATAACGCATAACGCATAACGCATAACGCATAACGCATAACGCATAACGCATAACGCATAACGCATAACGCATAACGCATAACGCATAACGCATAACGCATAACGCATAACGCATAACGCATAACGCATAACGCATAACGCATAACGCATAACGCATAACGCATAACGCATAACGCATAACGCATAACGCACAACGCACAACGCACAACGCACAACGCATAACGCATACCGCATAACGCATAACGCATAACGCATAACGCATAACGCATAACGCATAACGCATAACGCACAACGCACAACGCACAACGCACAACGCACAACGCATAACGCATAACGCATAACGCATAACGCATAACGCATAACGCACAACGCATAACGCAGAGCCCATAACACATAACGCATAACCCATAACGCATATCGCATAACTCATAACGCATAACGCACAACGCAGAGCCCATAACGCATAACGCATAACGCATAACGCATAACGCATAACGCATAACGCATAACGCATAACGCATAACGCATAACGCATAACGCATAACGCATAACGCATAAGGCACAACGCATAACGCATAACGCATAACGCATAACGCATAACGCATAACGCATAACTCATAACGCATAACGCATAACGCATAACGCATAACGCATAACGCATAACGCATAACGCATAACGCATAACGCATAACGCAAACGCATAACGCATAACGCATAACGCATAACGCATAACGCATAACGCATAACGCACAACGCACAACGCAAATCCATAACACATAACGCATAACGCATAACGCATAACGCATAACGCATAACGCATAACGCATAACGCATAACGCATAACGCATAACGCATAACGCATAACGCATAACGCATAACGCATAACGCATAACGCATAACGCATAACGCATAACGCATAACGCATAACGCATAACGCATAACGCATAACGCATAACGCATAACGCATAACGCATAACGCATAACGCATAACGCATAACGCATAACGCAAACGCATAACGCATAACGCATAACGCACAACGCATAACGCAAACGCATAACGCACAACGCACAACGCACAACGCATAACGCATAACGCACAACGCACAACGCATAACGCATAACGCATAACGCATAACGCATAACGCATAACGCATAAGGCACAACGCATAACGCATAACGCAAATCCATAACACATAACGCATAACGCACAACGCATAACGCATAACGCATATCGCATAACGCATAACGCCTAACTCATATCCTACAACGCACAACGCACAACGCATAACGCATACCGCATAACGCATAACGCATAACGCACAACGCACAACGCAAATCCATAACACATAACGCATAACGCATAACGCATAACGCATAACGCATAACGCATAACGCATAACGCATAACGCATAACGCATAACGCATAACGCATAACGCATAACGCATAACGCATAACGCATAACGCATAACGCATAACGCATAACGCATAACGCATAACGCATAACGCATAACGCATAACGCATAACGCATAACGCATAACGCATAACGCACAACGCACAACGCATAACGCAAACGCATAACGCATAACGTATAACGCACAACGCACAACGCACAACGCACAACGCACAACGCACAACGCATAACGCATAACGCATAACGCATAACGCATAACGCATAACGCATAACGCACAACGCACAACGCATAACGCAAACGCATAACGCATAACGCATAACGTATAACGCACAACGCACAACGCACAACGCACAACGCACAACGCATAACGCATAACGCATAACGCACAACGCATAACGCATACCGCATAACGCATAACGCATAACGCACAACGCACAACGCAAATCCATAACACATAACGCATAACGCATAACGCATAACGCATAACGCATAACGCATAACGCATAACGCATAACGCATAACGCATAACGCATAACGCATAACGCATAACGCATAACGCATAACGCATAACGCATAACGCATAACGCATAACGCATAACGCATAACGCATAACGCATAACGCATAACGCATAACGCATAACGCATAACGCATAACGCATAACGCATAACGCATAACGCATAACGCATAACGCATAACGCATAACGCATAACGCATAACGCATAACGCATAACGCATAACGCATAACGCATAACGCATAACGCATAACGCATAACGCATAACGCATAACGCATAACGCATAACGCATAACGCATAACGCATAACGCATAACGCATAACGCATAACGCATAACGCATAACGCATAACGCATAACGCATAACGCATAACGCATAAAGCATAACGCATAACGCATAACGCACAACGCACAACGCACAACGCACAACGCACAACGCATAACGCATAACGCATAACGCATAACGCATAACGCACAACGCATAACGCAGAGCCCATAACACATAACGCATAACCCATAACGCATATCGCATAACTCATAACGCATAACGCACAACGCAGAGCCCATAACGCATAACGCATAACGCATAACGCATAACGCATAAGGCACAACGCATAACGCATAACGCATAACGCAAATCCATAACACATAACGCATAACGCATAACGCATAACGCATAACACATAACGCATAACGCATAACGCATAACGCATAACGCATAACGCATAACGCATAACGCATAACGCATAACGCATAACGCATAACGCATAACGCATAACGCATAACGCATAACGCATAACGCATAACGCATAACGCATAACGCATAACGCATAACGCATAACGCATAACGCATAACGCATAACGCATAACGCATAACGCATAACGCATAACGCATAACGCATAACGCATAACGCATAACGCATAACGCACAACGCACAACGCAAATCCATAACACATAACGCATAACGCATAACGCATAACGCAAATCCATAACACATAACGCATAACGCACAACGCATAACGCATAACGCATATCGCATAACGCATAACGCCTAACTCATATCCTACAACGCACAACGCACAACGCATAACGCATACCGCATAACGCATAACGCATAACGCACAACGCACAACGCAAATCCATAACACATAACGCATAACGCATAACGCATAACGCATAACGCATAACGCATAACGCATAACGCATAACGCATAACGCATAACGCATAACGCATAACGCATAACGCATAACGCATAACGCATAACGCATAACGCATAACGCATAACGCATAACGCATAACGCATAACGCATAACGCATAACGCATAACGCATAACGCATAACGCATAACGCATAACGCATAACGCATAACGCATAACGCACAACGCACAACGCACAACGCATAACGCATAACGCATAACGCATAACGCATAACGCATAACGCATAACGCATAACGCAAACGCATAACGCATAACGCATAACGCATAACGCATAACGCATAACGCATAACGCATAACGCATAACGCATAACGCATAACGCATAACGCATAACGCAAACGCATAACGCATAACGCATAACGCATAACGCATAACGCATAACGCATAACGCATAACGCACAACGCACAACGCAAATCCATAACACATAACGCATAACGCATAACGCATAACGCATAACGCATAACGCATAACGCATAACGCATAACGCATAACGCATAACGCATAACGCATAACGCATAACGCATAACGCATAACGCATAACGCATAACGCATAACGCATAACGCATAACGCATAACGCATAACGCATAACGCATAACGCATAACGCATAACGCATAACGCATAACGCATAACGCATAACGCATAACGCATAACGCATAACGCAAACGCATAACGCATAACGCATAACGCACAACGCATAACGCAAACGCATAACGCACAACGCACAACGCACAACGCATAACGCATAACGCACAACGCACAACGCATAACGCATAACGCATAACGCATAACGCATAACGCATAACGCATAAGGCACAACGCATAACGCATAACGCAAATCCATAACACATAACGCATAACGCACAACGCATAACGCATAACGCATATCGCATAACGCATAACGCCTAACTCATATCCTACAACGCACAACGCACAACGCATAACGCATACCGCATAACGCATAACGCATAACGCACAACGCACAACGCAAATCCATAACACATAACGCATAACGCATAACGCATAACGCATAACGCATAACGCATAACGCATAACGCATAACGCATAACGCATAACGCATAACGCATAACGCATAACGCATAACGCATAACGCATAACGCATAACGCATAACGCATAACGCATAACGCATAACGCATAACGCATAACGCACAACGCACAACGCATAACGCAAACGCATAACGCATAACGTATAACGCACAACGCACAACGCACAACGCACAACGCACAACGCACAACGCATAACGCATAACGCATAACGCATAACGCATAACGCATAACGCATAACGCACAACGCACAACGCATAACGCAAACGCATAACGCATAACGCATAACGTATAACGCACAACGCACAACGCACAACGCACAACGCACAACGCATAACGCATAACGCATAACGCACAACGCATAACGCATACCGCATAACGCATAACGCATAACGCACAACGCACAACGCAAATCCATAACACATAACGCATAACGCATAACGCATAACGCATAACGCATAACGCATAACGCATAACGCATAACGCATAACGCATAACGCATAACGCATAACGCATAACGCATAACGCATAACGCATAACGCATAACGCATAACGCATAACGCATAACGCATAACGCATAACGCATAACGCATAACGCATAACGCATAACGCATAACGCATAACGCATAACGCATAACGCATAACGCATAACGCATAACGCATAACGCATAACGCATAACGCATAACGCATAACGCATAACGCATAACGCATAACGCATAACGCATAACGCATAACGCATAAAGCATAACGCATAACGCATAACGCACAACGCACAACGCACAACGCACAACGCACAACGCATAACGCATAACGCATAACGCATAACGCATAACGCACAACGCATAACGCAGAGCCCATAACACATAACGCATAACCCATAACGCATATCGCATAACTCATAACGCATAACGCACAACGCAGAGCCCATAACGCATAACGCATAACGCATAACGCATAACGCATAACGCATAACGCATAACGCATAAGGCACAACGCATAACGCATAACGCATAACGCAAATCCATAACACATAACGCATAACGCATAACGCATAACGCATAACACATAACGCATAACGCACAACGCATAACGCATACCGCATAACGCATAACGCATAACGCATAACGCATAACGCATAACGCATAACGCACAACGCACAACGCACAACGCACAACGCACAACGCACAACGCACAACGCATAACGCATAACGCATAACGCATAACGCATAACGCACAACGCATAACGCAGAGCCCATAACACATAACGCATAACCCATAACGCATATCGCATAACTCATAACGCATAACGCACAACGCAGAGCCCATAACGCATAACGCATAACGCATAACGCATAAGGCACAACGCATAACGCATAACGCAAATCCATAACACATAACGCATAACGCACAACGCATAACGCATAACGCATAACGCATAACGCATATCGCATAACGCATAACGCCTAACTCATATCCTACAACGCACAACGCACAACGCATAACGCATACCGCATAACGCATAACGCATAACGCACAACGCATAACGCATAACGCATAACGCATAACGCATAACGCATAACGCATAACGCATAACGCATAACGCATAACGCATAACGCATAACGCATAACGCATAACGCATAACGCATAACGCATAACGCATAACGCATAACGCATAACGCATAACGCATAACGCATAACGCATAACGCATAACGCATAACGCATAACGCATAACGCATAACGCATAACGCATAACGCATAACGCATAACGCATAACGCATAACGCATAACGCATAACGCATAACGCATAACGCATAACGCATAACGCACAACGCACAACGCACAACGCACAACGCACAACGCATAACGCATACCGCATAACGCTTAACGCATAACGCATAACGCATAACGCATAACGCACAACGCACAACGCACAACGCACAACGCACAACGCATAACGCATAACGCATAACGCATAACGCACAACGCATAACGCAGAGCCCATAACACATAACGCATAACCCATAACGCATATCGCATAACTCATAACGCATAACGCACAACGCAGAGCCCATAACGCATAACGCATAACGCATAACGCATAAGGCACAACGCATAACGCATAACGCAAATCCATAACACATAACGCATAACGCACAACGCATAACGCATAACGCATATCGCATAACGCATAACGCCTAACTCATATCCTACAACGCACAACGCACAACGCATAACGCATACCGCATAACGCATAACGCATAACGCATAACGCACAACGCACAACGCAAATCCATAACACATAACGCATAACGCATAACGCATAACGCATAACGCATAACGCATAACGCATAACGCATAACGCATAACGCATAACGCATAACGCATAACGCATAACGCATAACGCATAACGCATAACGCATAACGCATAACGCATAACGCATAACGCATAACGCATAACGCATAACGCATAACGCATAACGCATAACGCATAACGCATAACGCATAACGCATAACGCATAACGCATAACGCATAACGCATAACGCATAACGCATAACGCATAACGCATAACGCATAACGCATAACGCATAACGCATAACGCATAACGCATAACGCATAACGCATAACGCACAACGCACAACGCATAACGCATAACGCATAACGCACAACGCACAACGCATAACGCAAACGCATAACGCATAACGCACAACGCACAACGCACAACGCACAACGCACAACGCACAACGCACAACGCACAACGCACAACGCACAACGCATAACGCATAACGCATAACGCATAACGCATAACGCATAACGCATAACGCATAACGCATAACGCATAACGCATAACGCATAACGCATAACGCATAACGCATAACGCATAACGCATAACGCATAACGCATAACGCATAACGCATAACGCATAACGCATAACGCATAACGCATAACGCATAACGCATAACGCATAACGCATAACGCATAACGCATAACGCATAACGCATAACGCATAACGCATAACGCATAACGCATAACGCATAACGCATAACGCATAACGCATAACGCATAACGCATAACGCATAACGCATAACGCATAACGCATAACGCATAACGCATAACGCATAACGCATAACGCATAACGCATAACGCATAACGCATAACGCATAACGCATAACGCATAACGCATAACGCATAACGCATAACGCATAACGCATAACGCATAACGCATAACGCATAACGCATAACGCATAACGCATAACGCATAACGCATAACGCATAACGCATAACGCATAACGCATAACGCATAACGCATAACGCATAACGCATAACGCATAACGCATAACGCAAACGCATAACGCATAACGCATAACGCACAACGCATAACGCAGAGCCCATAACACATAACGCATAACCCATAACGCATATCGCATAACTCATAACGCATAACGCACAACGCAGAGCCCATAACGCATAACGCATAACGCATAACGCATAACGCATAACGCATAACGCATAACGCATAACGCACAACGCATAACGCATAACGCATATCGCATAACGCATAACGCCTAACTCATATCCTACAACGCACAACGCACAACGCATAACGCATACCGCATAACGCATAACGCATAACGCACAACGCACAACGCAAATCCATAACACATAACGCATAACGCATAACGCATAACGCATAACGCATAACGCATAACGCATAACGCATAACGCATAACGCATAACGCATAACGCATAACGCATAACGCATAACGCATAACGCATAACGCATAACGCATAACGCATAACGCATAACGCATAACGCATAACGCATAACGCATAACGCATAACGCATAACGCATAACGCATAACGCATAACGCATAACGCATAACGCATAACGCATAACGCATAACGCATAACGCATAACGCATAACGCATAACGCATAACGCATAACGCATAACGCATAACGCATAACGCATAACGCATAACGCATAACGCATAACGCATAACGCACAACGCACAACGCACAACGCACAACGCATAACGCATACCGCATAACGCATAACGCATAACGCATAACGCATAACGCATAACGCATAACGCATAACGCATAACGCACAACGCACAACGCACAACGCACAACGCACAACGCATAACGCATAACGCATAACGCATAACGCATAACGCACAACGCATAACGCAGAGCCCATAACACATAACGCATAACCCATAACGCATATCGCATAACTCATAACGCATAACGCACAACGCAGAGCCCATAACGCATAACGCATAACGCATAACGCATAACGCATAACGCATAACGCATAACGCATAACGCATAACGCATAACGCATAACGCATAACGCATAACGCATAAGGCACAACGCATAACGCATAACGCATAACGCATAACGCATAACGCATAACGCATAACGCATAACTCATAACGCATAACGCATAACGCATAACGCATAACGCATAACGCATAACGCATAACGCATAACGCATAACGCATAACGCAAACGCATAACGCATAACGCATAACGCATAACGCATAACGCATAACGCATAACGCACAACGCACAACGCAAATCCATAACACATAACGCATAACGCATAACGCATAACGCATAACGCATAACGCATAACGCATAACGCATAACGCATAACGCATAACGCATAACGCATAACGCATAACGCATAACGCATAACGCATAACGCATAACGCATAACGCATAACGCATAACGCATAACGCATAACGCATAACGCATAACGCATAACGCATAACGCATAACGCATAACGCATAACGCATAACGCATAACGCATAACGCATAACGCATAACGCATAACGCATAACGCAAACGCATAACGCATAACGCATAACGCACAACGCATAACGCAAACGCATAACGCACAACGCACAACGCACAACGCATAACGCATAACGCACAACGCACAACGCATAACGCATAACGCATAACGCATAACGCATAACGCATAACGCATAAGGCACAACGCATAACGCATAACGCAAATCCATAACACATAACGCATAACGCACAACGCATAACGCATAACGCATATCGCATAACGCATAACGCCTAACTCATATCCTACAACGCACAACGCACAACGCATAACGCATACCGCATAACGCATAACGCATAACGCACAACGCACAACGCAAATCCATAACACATAACGCATAACGCATAACGCATAACGCATAACGCATAACGCATAACGCATAACGCATAACGCATAACGCATAACGCATAACGCATAACGCATAACGCATAACGCATAACGCATAACGCATAACGCATAACGCATAACGCATAACGCATAACGCATAACGCATAACGCATAACGCATAACGCATAACGCACAACGCACAACGCATAACGCAAACGCATAACGCATAACGTATAACGCACAACGCACAACGCACAACGCACAACGCACAACGCACAACGCACAACGCATAACGCATAACGCATAACGCATAACGCATAACGCATAACGCATAACGCACAACGCACAACGCATAACGCAAACGCATAACGCATAACGCATAACGTATAACGCACAACGCACAACGCACAACGCACAACGCACAACGCATAACGCATAACGCATAACGCACAACGCATAACGCATACCGCATAACGCATAACGCATAACGCACAACGCACAACGCAAATCCATAACACATAACGCATAACGCATAACGCATAACGCATAACGCATAACGCATAACGCATAACGCATAACGCATAACGCATAACGCATAACGCATAACGCATAACGCATAACGCATAACGCATAACGCATAACGCATAACGCATAACGCATAACGCATAACGCATAACGCATAACGCATAACGCATAACGCATAACGCATAACGCATAACGCATAACGCATAACGCACAACGCATAACGCAGAGCCCATAACACATAACGCATAACCCATAACGCATATCGCATAACTCATAACGCA
The DNA here is from genome assembly GCF_051020765.1 of Lasioglossum baleicum. Taxonomy (NCBI): domain Eukaryota; kingdom Metazoa; phylum Arthropoda; class Insecta; order Hymenoptera; family Halictidae; genus Lasioglossum; species Lasioglossum baleicum. The sequence goes on along the minus strand of NW_027469316.1, from coordinate 167,937 downwards.
TAACGCACAACGCAGAGCCCATAACGCATAACGCATAACGCATAACGCATAACGCATAACGCATAACGCATAAGGCACAACGCATAACGCATAACGCATAACGCAAATCCATAACACATAACGCATAACGCATAACGCATAACGCATAACACATAACGCATAACGCATAACGCATAACGCATAACGCATAACGCATAACGCATAACGCATAACGCATAACGCATAACGCATAACGCATAACGCATAACGCATAACGCATAACGCACAACGCACAACGCAAATCCATAACACATAACGCATAACGCATAACGCATAACGCATAACGCATAACGCATAACGCACAACGCACAACGCAAATCCATAACACATAACGCATAACGCATAACGCATAACGCATAACGCATAACGCATAACGCATAACGCATAACGCATAACGCATAACGCATAACGCATAACGCATAACGCATAACGCATAACGCATAACGCATAACGCATAACGCATAACGCATAACGCATAACGCATAACGCATAACGCATAACGCATAACGCATAACGCATAACGCATAACGCATAACGCATAACGCATAACGCATAACGCATAACGCAAACGCATAACGCATAACGCATAACGCACAACGCATAACGCAAACGCATAACGCACAACGCACAACGCATAACGCATAACGCACAACGCACAACGCATAACGCATAACGCATAACGCATAACGCATAACGCATAACGCATAAGGCACAACGCATAACGCATAACGCAAATCCATAACACATAACGCATAACGCACAACGCATAACGCATAACGCATATCGCATAACGCATAACGCCTAACTCATATCCTACAACGCACAACGCACAACGCATAACGCATACCGCATAACGCATAACGCATAACGCACAACGCATAACGCACAACGCACAACGCATAACGCAAACGCATAACGCATAACGTATAACGCACAACGCACAACGCACAACGCACAACGCACAACGCACAACGCACAACGCATAACGCATAACGCATAACGCATAACGCATAACGCATAACGCATAACGCACAACGCACAACGCATAACGCAAACGCATAACGCATAACGCATAACGTATAACGCACAACGCACAACGCACAACGCACAACGCACAACGCATAACGCATAACGCATAACGCACAACGCATAACGCATACCGCATAACGCATAACGCATAACGCACAACGCACAACGCAAATCCATAACACATAACGCATAACGCATAACGCATAACGCATAACGCATAACGCATAACGCATAACGCATAACGCATAACGCATAACGCATAACGCATAACGCATAACGCATAACGCATAACGCATAACGCATAACGCATAACGCATAACGCATAACGCATAACGCATAACGCATAACGCATAACGCATAACGCATAACGCATAACGCATAACGCATAACGCATAACGCATAACGCATAACGCATAACGCACAACGCATAACGCAGAGCCCATAACACATAACGCATAACCCATAACGCATATCGCATAACTCATAACGCATAACGCACAACGCAGAGCCCATAACGCATAACGCATAACGCATAACGCATAACGCATAACGCATAACGCATAAGGCACAACGCATAACGCATAACGCATAACGCAAATCCATAACACATAACGCATAACGCATAACGCATAACGCATAACACATAACGCATAACGCATAACGCATAACGCATAACGCATAACGCATAACGCATAACGCATAACGCATAACGCATAACGCATAACGCATAACGCATAACGCATAACGCATAACGCATAACGCATAACGCATAACGCATAACGCATAACGCATAACGCATAACGCATAACGCATAACGCATAACGCATAACGCATAACGCATAACGCATAACGCATAACGCATAACGCATAACGCATAACGCATAACGCATAACGCATAACGCATAACGCATAACGCATAACGCATAACGCATAACGCATAACGCATAACGCATAACGCACAACGCACAACGCAAATCCATAACACATAACGCATAACGCATAACGCATAACGCAAATCCATAACACATAACGCATAACGCACAACGCATAACGCATAACGCATATCGCATAACGCATAACGCCTAACTCATATCCTACAACGCACAACGCACAACGCATAACGCATACCGCATAACGCATAACGCATAACGCACAACGCACAACGCAAATCCATAACACATAACGCATAACGCATAACGCATAACGCATAACGCATAACGCATAACGCATAACGCATAACGCATAACGCATAACGCATAACGCATAACGCATAACGCATAACGCATAACGCATAACGCATAACGCATAACGCATAACGCATAACGCATAACGCATAACGCATAACGCATAACGCATAACGCATAACGCATAACGCATAACGCATAACGCATAACGCATAACGCATAACGCATAACGCATAACGCATAACGCATAACGCACAACGCACAACGCATAACGCATAACGCATAACGCATAACGCATAACGCATAACGCATAACGCATAACGCATAACGCATAACGCAAACGCATAACGCATAACGCATAACGCATAACGCATAACGCATAACGCATAACGCATAACGCATAACGCATAACGCATAACGCATAACGCAAACGCATAACGCATAACGCATAACGCATAACGCATAACGCATAACGCATAACGCACAACGCACAACGCAAATCCATAACACATAACGCATAACGCATAACGCATATCGCATAACGCATAACGCATAACGCATAACGCATAACGCATAACGCATAACGCATAACGCATAACGCATAACGCATAACGCATAACGCATAACGCATAACGCATAACGCATAACGCATAACGCATAACGCATAACGCATAACGCATAACGCATAACGCATAACGCATAACGCATAACGCATAACGCATAACGCATAACGCAAACGCATAACGCATAACGCATAACGCACAACGCATAACGCAAACGCATAACGCACAACGCACAACGCACAACGCATAACGCATAACGCACAACGCACAACGCATAACGCATAACGCATAACGCATAACGCATAACGCATAACGCATAAGGCACAACGCATAACGCATAACGCAAATCCATAACACATAACGCATAACGCACAACGCATAACGCATAACGCATATCGCATAACGCATAACGCCTAACTCATATCCTACAACGCACAACGCACAACGCATAACGCATACCGCATAACGCATAACGCATAACGCACAACGCACAACGCAAATCCATAACACATAACGCATAACGCATAACGCATAACGCATAACGCATAACGCATAACGCATAACGCATAACGCATAACGCATAACGCATAACGCATAACGCATAACGCATAACGCATAACGCATAACGCATAACGCATAACGCATAACGCATAACGCATAACGCATAACGCATAACGCATAACGCACAACGCACAACGCATAACGCAAACGCATAACGCATAACGCATAACGCATAACGCATAACGCACAACGCACAACGCATAACGCAAACGCATAACGCATAACGCATAACGTATAACGCACAACGCACAACGCACAACGCACAACGCACAACGCACAACGCATAACGCATAACGCATAACGCACAACGCATAACGCATACCGCATAACGCATAACGCATAACGCACAACGCACAACGCAAATCCATAACACATAACGCATAACGCATAACGCATAACGCATAACGCATAACGCATAACGCATAACGCATAACGCATAACGCATAACGCATAACGCATAACGCATAACGCATAACGCATAACGCATAACGCATAACGCATAACGCATAACGCATAACGCATAACGCATAACGCATAACGCATAACGCATAACGCATAACGCATAACGCATAACGCATAACGCATAACGCATAACGCATAACGCATAACGCATAACGCATAACGCATAACGCATAACGCATAACGCATAACGCATAACGCATAACGCATAACGCATAACGCATAACGCATAACGCATAACGCATAACGCATAACGCATAAAGCATAACGCATAACGCATAACGCACAACGCACAACGCACAACGCACAACGCACAACGCATAACGCATAACGCATAACGCATAACGCATAACGCACAACGCATAACGCAGAGCCCATAACACATAACGCATAACCCATAACGCATATCGCATAACTCATAACGCATAACGCACAACGCAGAGCCCATAACGCATAACGCATAACGCATAACGCATAACGCATAACGCATAACGCATAACGCATAAGGCACAACGCATAACGCATAACGCATAACGCAAATCCATAACACATAACGCATAACGCATAACGCATAACGCATAACACATAACGCATAACGCATAACGCATAACGCATAACGCATAACGCATAACGCATAACGCATAACGCATAACGCATAACGCATAACGCATAACGCATAACGCATAACGCATAACGCATAACGCATAACGCATAACGCATAACGCATAACGCATAACGCATAACGCATAACGCATAACGCATAACGCATAACGCATAACGCATAACGCATAACGCATAACGCATAACGCATAACGCATAACGCATAACGCATAACGCATAACGCATAACGCACAACGCACAACGCAAATCCATAACACATAACGCATAACGCATAACGCATAACGCAAATCCATAACACATAACGCATAACGCACAACGCATAACGCATAACGCATATCGCATAACGCATAACGCCTAACTCATATCCTACAACGCACAACGCACAACGCATAACGCATACCGCATAACGCATAACGCATAACGCACAACGCACAACGCAAATCGCACAACGCAAATCCATAACACATAACGCATAACGCATAACGCATAACGCATAACGCATAACGCATAACGCATAACGCATAACGCATAACGCATAACGCATAACGCATAACGCATAACGCATAACGCATAACGCATAACGCATAACGCATAACGCATAACGCATAACGCATAACGCATAACGCATAACGCATAACGCATAACGCATAACGCATAACGCATAACGCATAACGCATAACGCATAACGCATAACGCACAACGCACAACGCACAACGCATAACGCATAACGCATAACGCATAACGCATAACGCATAACGCATAACGCATAACGCAAACGCATAACGCATAACGCATAACGCATAACGCATAACGCATAACGCATAACGCATAACGCATAACGCATAACGCACAACGCACAACGCAAATCCATAACACATAACGCATAACGCATAACGCATAACGCATAACGCATAACGCATAACTCATAACGCATAACGCATAACGCATAACGCATAACGCATAACGCATAACGCATAACGCATAACGCATAACGCATAACGCATAACGCATAACTCATAACGCATAACGCATAACGCATAACGCATAACGCATAACGCATAACGCATAACGCATAACGCATAACGCATAACGCATAACGCATAACGCATAACGCATAACGCATAACGCAAACGCATAACGCATAACGCATAACGCATAACGCACAACGCATAACGCAAACGCATAACGCACAACGCACAACGCACAACGCACAACGCATAACGCATAACGCATAACGCATAACGCATAACGCATAACGCATAACGCATAACGCATAACGCATAACGTAGAACGCATAACGCATAACGCACAACGCACAACGCACAACGCATAACGCACAACGCACAACGCACAACGCATAACGCATAACGCATAACGCATAACGCATAACGCATAACGCATAACGCATAACGCATAACGCATAACGCATAACGCATAACGCATAACGCATAACGCATAACGCATAACGCATAACGCATAACGCATAACGCATAACGCATAACGCATAACGCATAACGCATAACGCATAACGCATAACGCATAACGCATAACGCATAACGCATAACGCATAACGCATAACGCATAACGCATAACGCATAACGCATAACGCATAACGCATAACGCATAACGCATAACGCATAACGCATAACGCATAACGCATAACGCATAACGCATAACGCATAACGCATAACGCATAACGCATAACGCATAACGCATAACGCATAACGCATAACGCATAACGCATAACGTATAACGCATAACGCATAACGCATAACGCATAACGCATAACGCATAACGCATAACGCACAACGCACAACGCACAACGCATAACGCATACCGCATAACGCATAACGCATAACGCATAACGCATAACGCATAACGCATAACGCACAACGCACAACGCACAACGCACAACGCACAACGCACAACGCACAACGCATAACGCATAACGCATAACGCATAACGCATAACGCACAACGCATAACGCAGAGCCCATAACACATAACGCATAACCCATAACGCATATCGCATAACTCATAACGCATAACGCACAACGCAGAGCCCATAACGCATAACGCATAACGCATAACGCATAACGCATAAGGCACAACGCATAACGCATAACGCAAATCCATAACACATAACGCATAACGCACAACGCATAACGCATAACGCATAACGCATAACGCATAACGCATAACGCATAACGCATAACGCATAACGCATAACGCATAACGCACAACGCACAACGCATAACGCATAACGCATAACGCATAACGCATAACGCATAACGCATAACGCATAACGCATAACGCATAACGCAAACGCATAACGCATAACGCATAACGCATAACGCATAACGCATAACGCATAACGCATAACGCATAACGCATAACGCACAACGCACAACGCAAATCCATAACACATAACGCATAACGCATAACGCATAACGCATAACGCATAACGCATAACTCATAACGCATAACGCATAACGCATAACGCAAATCCATAACACATAACGCATAACGCACAACGCATAACGCATAACGCATATCGCATAACGCATAACGCCTAACTCATATCCTACAACGCACAACGCACAACGCATAACGCATACCGCATAACGCATAACGCATAACGCACAACGCACAACGCAAATCCATAACACATAACGCATAACGCATAACGCATAACGCATAACGCATAACGCATAACGCATAACGCATAACGCATAACGCATAACGCATAACGCATAACGCATAACGCATAACGCATAACGCATAACGCATAACGCATAACGCATAACGCATAACGCATAACGCATAACGCATAACGCATAACGCATAACGCATAACGCATAACGCATAACGCATAACGCATAACGCATAACGCATAACGCATAACGCACAACGCACAACGCATAACGCATAACGCATAACGCATAACGCATAACGCATAACGCATAACGCATAACGCATAACGCAAACGCATAACGCATAACGCATAACGCATAACGCATAACGCATAACGCATAACGCATAACGCATAACGCATAACGCACAACGCACAACGCAAATCCATAACACATAACGCATAACGCATAACGCATAACGCATAACGCATAACGCATAACTCATAACGCATAACGCATAACGCATAACGCATAACGCATAACGCATAACGCATAACGCATAACGCATAACGCATAACGCATAACGCATAACGCATAACGCATAACGCATAACGCATAACGCATAACGCATAACGCATAACGCATAACGCATAACGCATAACGCATAACGCATAACGCATAACGCATAACGCATAACGCATAACGCATAACGCATAACGCATAACGCATAACGCATAACGCATAACGCATAACGCATAACGCATAACGCATAACGCACAACGCACAACGCACAACGCACAACGCATAACGCATACCGCATAACGCATAACGCATAACGCATAACGCATAACGCATAACGCATAACGCATAACGCATAACGCACAACGCACAACGCACAACGCACAACGCACAACGCATAACGCATAACGCATAACGCATAACGCATAACGCACAACGCATAACGCAGAGCCCATAACACATAACGCATAACCCATAACGCATATCGCATAACTCATAACGCATAACGCACAACGCAGAGCCCATAACGCATAACGCATAACGCATAACGCATAACGCATAACGCATAACGCATAACGCATAACGCATAACGCATAAGGCACAACGCATAACGCATAACGCATAACGCATAACGCATAACGCATAACGCATAACGCATAACTCATAACGCATAACGCATAACGCATAACGCATAACGCATAACGCATAACGCATAACGCATAACGCATAACGCATAACGCATAACGCAAACGCATAACGCATAACGCATAACGCATAACGCATAACGCATAACGCATAACGCATAACGCATAACGCATAACGCATAACGCATAACGCATAACGCATAACGCATAACGCATAACGCATAACGCATAACGCATAACGCATAACGCATAACGCATAACGCATAACGCATAACGCATAACGCATAACGCAAACGCATAACGCATAACGCATAACGCACAACGCATAACGCAAACGCATAACGCACAACGCACAACGCACAACGCATAACGCATAACGCACAACGCACAACGCATAACGCATAACGCATAACGCATAACGCATAACGCATAACGCATAACGCATAACGCATAACGCATAACGCACAACGCATAACGCATATCGCATAACGCATAACGCCTAACTCATATCCTACAACGCACAACGCACAACGCATAACGCATACCGCATAACGCATAACGCATAACGCATAACGCATAACGCATAACGCATAACGCATAACGCATAACGCATAACGCATAACGCATAACGCATAACGCATAACGCATAACGCATAACGCATAACGCATAACGCATAACGCATAACGCATAACGCATAACGCATAACGCATAACGCATAACGCATAACGCATAACGCATAACGCATAACGCATAACGCACAACGCACAACGCACAACGCACAACGCATAACGCATACCGCATAACGCATAACGCATAACGCATAACGCATAACGCATAACGCATAACGCATAACGCATAACGCACAACGCACAACGCACAACGCACAACGCACAACGCATAACGCATAACGCATAACGCATAACGCATAACGCACAACGCATAACGCAGAGCCCATAACACATAACGCATAACCCATAACGCATATCGCATAACTCATAACGCATAACGCACAACGCAGAGCCCATAACGCATAACGCATAACGCATAACGCATAACGCATAACGCATAACGCATAACGCATAACGCATAACGCATAAGGCACAACGCATAACGCATAACGCATAACGCATAACGCATAACGCATAACGCATAACGCATAACTCATAACGCATAACGCATAACGCATAACGCATAACGCATAACGCATAACGCATAACGCATAACGCATAACGCATAACGCATAACGCAAACGCATAACGCATAACGCATAACGCATAACGCATAACGCATAACGCATAACGCATAACGCATAACGCATAACGCATAACGCATAACGCATAACGCATAACGCATAACGCATAACGCATAACGCATAACGCATAACGCATAACGCATAACGCATAACGCATAACGCATAACGCATAACGCATAACGCAAACGCATAACGCATAACGCATAACGCACAACGCATAACGCAAACGCATAACGCACAACGCACAACGCACAACGCATAACGCATAACGCACAACGCACAACGCATAACGCATAACGCATAACGCATAACGCATAACGCATAACGCATAACGCATAACGCATAACGCATAACGCACAACGCATAACGCATATCGCATAACGCATAACGCCTAACTCATATCCTACAACGCACAACGCACAACGCATAACGCATACCGCATAACGCATAACGCATAACGCATAACGCATAACGCATAACGCATAACGCATAACGCATAACGCATAACGCATAACGCATAACGCATAACGCATAACGCATAACGCATAACGCATAACGCATAACGCATAACGCATAACGCATAACGCATAACGCATAACGCATAACGCATAACGCATAACGCATAACGCATAACGCATAACGCATAACGCATAACGCATAACGCATAACGCATAACGCATAACGCATAACGCATAACGCATAACGCATAACGCATAACGCATAACGCATAACGCATAACGCATAACGCACAACGCACAACGCATAACGCAAACGCATAACGCATAACGTATAACGCACAACGCACAACGCACAACGCACAACGCACAACGCACAACGCACAACGCATAACGCATAACGCATAACGCATAACGCATAACGCATAACGCATAACGCATAACGCATAACGCATAACGCATAACGCATAACGCATAACGCATAACGCATAACGCATAACGCATAACGCATAACGCATAACGCATAACGCATAACGCATAACGCATAACGCATAACGCATAACGCATAACGCATAACGCATAACGCATAACGCATAACGCATAACGCATAACGCATAACGCATAACGCATAACGCATAACGCATAACGCATAACGCATAACGCATAACGCATAACGCATAACGCATAACGCATAACGCATAACGCATAACGCATAACGCATAACGCATAACGCATAACGCATAACGCATAACGCATAACGCATAACGCATAACGCATAACGCATAACGCATAACGCATAACGCACAACGCACAACGCACAACGCACAACGCATAACGCATACCGCATAACGCATAACGCATAACGCATAACGCATAACGCATAACGCATAACGCATAACGCATAACGCACAACGCACAACGCACAACGCACAACGCACAACGCATAACGCATAACGCATAACGCATAACGCATAACGCACAACGCATAACGCAGAGCCCATAACACATAACGCATAACCCATAACGCATATCGCATAACTCATAACGCATAACGCACAACGCAGAGCCCATAACGCATAACGCATAACGCATAACGCATAACGCATAACGCATAACGCATAACGCATAACGCATAACGCATAACGCATAACGCATAACGCATAACGCATAAGGCACAACGCATAACGCATAACGCATAACGCATAACGCATAACGCATAACGCATAACGCATAACGCATAACTCATAACGCATAACGCATAACGCATAACGCATAACGCATAACGCATAACGCATAACGCATAACGCATAACGCATAACGCATAACGCATAACGCATAACGCAAACGCATAACGCATAACGCATAACGCATAACGCATAACGCATAACGCATAACGCACAACGCACAACGCAAATCCATAACACATAACGCATAACGCATAACGCATAACGCATAACGCATAACGCATAACGCATAACGCATAACGCATAACGCATAACGCATAACGCATAACGCATAACGCATAACGCATAACGCATAACGCATAACGCATAACGCATAACGCATAACGCATAACGCATAACGCATAACGCATAACGCATAACGCATAACGCATAACGCATAACGCATAACGCATAACGCATAACGCATAACGCATAACGCATAACGCAAACGCATAACGCATAACGCATAACGCACAACGCATAACGCAAACGCATAACGCACAACGCACAACGCACAACGCATAACGCATAACGCACAACGCACAACGCATAACGCATAACGCATAACGCATAACGCATAACGCATAACGCATAAGGCACAACGCATAACGCATAACGCAAATCCATAACACATAACGCATAACGCACAACGCATAACGCATAACGCATATCGCATAACGCATAACGCCTAACTCATATCCTACAACGCACAACGCACAACGCATAACGCATACCGCATAACGCATAACGCATAACGCACAACGCACAACGCAAATCCATAACACATAACGCATAACGCATAACGCATAACGCATAACGCATAACGCATAACGCATAACGCATAACGCATAACGCATAACGCATAACGCATAACGCATAACGCTTAACGCATAACGCATAACGCATAACGCATAACGCATAACGCATAACGCATAACGCATAACGCATAACGCACAACGCACAACGCACAACGCATAACGCAAACGCATAACGCATAACGTATAACGCACAACGCACAACGCACAACGCACAACGCACAACGCACAACGCATAACGCATAACGCATAACGCATAACGCATAACGCATAACGCACAACGCACAACGCATAACGCAAACGCATAACGCATAACGCATAACGTATAACGCACAACGCACAACGCACAACGCACAACGCACAACGCATAACGCATAACGCATAACGCACAACGCATAACGCATACCGCATAACGCATAACGCATAACGCACAACGCACAACGCAAATCCATAACACATAACGCATAACGCATAACGCATAACGCATAACGCATAACGCATAACGCATAACGCATAACGCATAACGCATAACGCATAACGCATAACGCATAACGCATAACGCATAACGCATAACGCATAACGCATAACGCATAACGCATAACGCATAACGCATAACGCATAACGCATAACGCATAACGCATAACGCATAACGCATAACGCATAACGCATAACGCATAACGCATAACGCATAACGCATAACGCATAACGCATAACGCATAACGCATAACGCATAACGCATAACGCATAACGCATAACGCATAACGCATAACGCATAACGCATAACGCATAACGCATAACGCATAACGCATAACGCATAACGCATAAAGCATAACGCATAACGCATAACGCACAACGCACAACGCACAACGCACAACGCACAACGCATAACGCATAACGCATAACGCATAACGCATAACGCACAACGCATAACGCAGAGCCCATAACACATAACGCATAACCCATAACGCATATCGCATAACTCATAACGCATAACGCACAACGCAGAGCCCATAACGCATAACGCATAACGCATAACGCATAACGCATAACGCATAACGCATAAGGCACAACGCATAACGCATAACGCATAACGCAAATCCATAACACATAACGCATAACGCATAACGCATAACGCATAACACATAACGCATAACGCATAACGCATAACGCATAACGCATAACGCATAACGCATAACGCATAACGCATAACGCATAACGCATAACGCATAACGCATAACGCATAACGCATAACGCATAACGCACAACGCACAACGCATAACGCATAACGCATAACGCATAACGCATAACGCATAACGCATAACGCATAACGCATAACGCAAACGCATAACGCATAACGCATAACGCATAACGCATAACGCATAACGCATAACGCATAACGCATAACGCACAACGCACAACGCAAATCCATAACACATAACGCATAACGCATAACGCATAACGCATAACGCATAACGCATAACGCATAACGCATAACGCATAACGCATAACGCATAACGCATAACGCATAACGCATAACGCATAACGCATAACGCATAACGCATAACGCATAACGCATAACGCATAACGCATAACGCATAACGCATAACGCATAACGCATAACGCATAACGCATAACGCATAACGCATAACGCATAACGCATAACGCATAACGCATAACGCATAACGCAAACGCATAACGCATAACGCATAACGCACAACGCATAACGCAAACGCATAACGCACAACGCACAACGCACAACGCATAACGCATAACGCACAACGCACAACGCATAACGCATAACGCATAACGCATAACGCATAACGCATAACGCATAAGGCACAACGCATAACGCATAACGCATAACGCATAACGCATAACGCATAACGCATAACGCATAACGCATAACGCATAACGCATAACGCATAACGCATAACGCATAACGCATAACGCATAACGCATAACGCATAACGCACAACGCACAACGCATAACGCAAACGCATAACGCATAACGTATAACGCACAACGCACAACGCACAACGCACAACGCACAACGCACAACGCACAACGCATAACGCATAACGCATAACGCATAACGCATAACGCATAACGCATAACGCATAACGCACAACGCACAACGCAAATCCATAACACATAACGCATAACGCATAACGCATAACGCATAACGCATAACGCATAACGCATAACGCATATCGCATAACGCATAACGCATAACGCATAACGCATAACGCATAACGCATAACGCATAACGCATAACGCATAACGCATAACGCATAACGCATAACGCATAACGCATAACGCATAACGCATAACGCATAACGCATAACGCATAACGCATAACGCATAACGCATAACGCAAAACGCATAACGCAAACGCATAACGCATAACGCATAACGCACAACGCATAACGCAAACGCATAACGCACAACGCACAACGCACAACGCATAACGCATAACGCACAACGCACAACGCACAACGCATAACGCATAACGCATAACGCATAACGCATAACGCATAACGCATAACGCATAAGGCACAACGCATAACGCATAACGCAAATCCATAACACATAACGCATAACGCACAACGCATAACGCATAACGCATATCGCATAACGCATAACGCCTAACTCATATCCTACAACGCACAACGCACAACGCATAACGCATACCGCATAACGCATAACGCATAACGCACAACGCACAACGCAAATCCATAACACATAACGCATAACGCATAACGCATAACGCATAACGCATAACGCATAACGCATAACGCATAACGCATAACGCATAACGCATAACGCATAACGCATAACGCATAACGCATAACGCATAACGCATAACGCATAACGCATAACGCATAACGCATAACGCATAACGCATAACGCATAACGCATAACGCATAACGCATAACGCATAACGCATAACGCATAACGCATAACGCATAACGCACAACGCACAACGCATAACGCAAACGCATAACGCATAACGTATAACGCACAACGCACAACGCACAACGCAAAACGCACAACGCACAACGCATAACGCATAACGCATAACGCATAACGCATAACGCATAACGCATAACGCATAACGCACAACGCACAACGCATAACGCAAACGCATAACGCATAACGCATAACGTATAACGCACAACGCACAACGCACAACGCACAACGCACAACGCACAACGCATAACGCATAACGCATAACGCACAACGCATAACGCAGAGCCCATAACACATAACGCATAACCCATAACGCATATCGCATAACTCATAACGCATAACGCACAACGCAGAGCCCATAACGCATAACGCATAACGCATAACGCATAACGCATAACGCACAACGCACAACGCATAACGCAAACGCATAACGCATAACGCATAACGTATAACGCACAACGCACAACGCACAACGCACAACGCACAACGCACAACGCATAACGCAAACGCATAACGCATAACGCATAACGTATAACGCACAACGCACAACGCACAACGCACAACGCACAACGCACAACGCATAACGCATAACGCATAACGCACAACGCATAACGCAGAGCCCATAACACATAACGCATAACCCATAACGCATATCGCATAACTCATAACGCATAACGCACAACGCAGAGCCCATAACGCATAACGCATAACGCATAACGCATAACGCATAACGCATAAGGCACAACGCATAACGCATAACGCATAACGCAAATCCATAACACATAACGCATAACGCATAACGCATAACGCATAACACATAACGCATAACGCATAACGCATAACGCATAACGCATAACGCATAACGCATAACGCATAACGCATAACGCATAACGCATAACGCATAACGCATAACGCATAACGCATAACGCATAACGCATAACGCATAACGCATAACGCATAACGCATAACGCATAACGCATAACGCATAACGCATAACGCATAACGCATAACGCAAATCCATAACACATAACGCATAACGCATAACGCATAACGCATAACGCATAACGCATAACGCATAACGAATAACGCATAACGCATAACGCATAACGCATAACGCATAACGCAAACGCATAACGCATAACGCATAACGCATAACGCATAACGCATAACGCATAACGCATAACGCATAACGCACAACGCACAACGCAAATCCATAACACATAACGCATAACGCATAACGCATAACGCATAACGCATAACGCATAACGCATAACGCATAACGCATAACGCATAACGCATAACGCATAACGCATAACGCATAACGCATAACGCATAACGCATAACGCATAACGCATAACGCATAACGCATAACGCATAACGCATAACGCATAACGCATAACGCATAACGCATAACGCATAACGCATAACGCATAACGCATAACGCATAACGCATAACGCATAACGCATAACGCAAACGCATAACGCATAACGCATAACGCACAACGCATAACGCAAACGCATAACGCACAACGCACAACGCACAACGCATAACGCATAACGCACAACGCACAACGCATAACGCATAACGCATAACGCATAACGCATAACGCATAACGCATAAGGCACAACGCATAACGCATAACGCAAATCCATAACACATAATGCATAACGCACAACGCATAACGCATAACGCATATCGCATAACGCATAACGCCTAACTCATATCCTACAACGCACAACGCACAACGCATAACGCATACCGCATAACGCATAACGCATAACGCACAACGCACAACGCAAATCCATAACACATAACGCATAACGCATAACGCATAACGCATAACGCATAACGCATAACGCATAACGCATAACGCATAACGCATAACGCATAACGCATAACGCATAACGCATAACGCATAACGCATAACGCATAACGCATAACGCATAACGCATAACGCATAACGCATAACGCATAACGCATAACGCATAACGCATAACGCATAACGCATAACGCATAACGCATAACGCATAACGCATAACGCATAACGCATAACGCATAACGCATAACGCATAACGCATAACGCATAACGCATAACGCATAACGCATAACGCATAACGCATAACGCATAACGCATAACGCATAACGCATAACGCATAACGCATAACGCATAACGCATAACGCACAACGCACAACGCATAACGCAAACGCATAACGCATAACGTATAACGCACAACGCACAACGCACAACGCACAACGCACAACGCACAACGCATAACGCATAACGCATAACGCATAACGCATAACGCATAACGCATAACGCATAACGCATAACGCATAACGCACAACGCACAACGCAAATCCATAACACATAACGCATAACGCATAACGCATAACGCATAACGCATAACGCATAACGCATAACGCATAACGCATAACGCATAACGCATAACGCACAACGCACAACGCACAACGCACAACGCACAACGCATAACGCACAACGCACAACGCACAACGCACAACGCATAACGCATAACGCATAACGCATAACGCATAACGCACAACGCATAACGCAGAGCCCATAACACATAACGCATAACCCATAACGCATATCGCATAACTCATAACGCATAACGCACAACGCAGAGCCCATAACGCATAACGCATAACGCATAACGCATAACGCATAACGCATAAGGCACAACGCATAACGCATAACGCAAATCCATAACACATAACGCATAACGCACAACGCATAACGCATAACGCATAACGCATACCGCATAACGCATAACGCCTAACTCATATCCTACAACGCACAACGCACAACGCATAACGCATACCGCATAACGCATAACGCATAACGCACAACGCATAACGCATAACGCATAACGCATAACGCATAACGCATAACGCATAACGCATAACGCATAACGCATAACGCATAACGCATAACGCATAACGCATAACGCATAACGCATAACGCATAACGCATAACGCATAACGCATAACGCACAACGCATAACGCATAACGCACAACGCATAACGCATAACGCATAACGCATAACGCATAACGCATAACGCATAACGCACAACGCACAACGCATAACGCAAACGCATAACGCATAACGTATAACGCACAACGCACAACGCACAACGCACAACGCACAACGCACAACGCACAACGCATAACGCATAACGCATAACGCATAACGCATAACGCATAACGCATAACGCATAACGCATAACGCCTAACGCATAACGCATAACGCATAACGCATAACGCATAACGCATAACGCATAACGCATAACGCATAACGCATAACGCATAACGCATAACGCATAACGCATAACGCATAACGCATAACGCATAACGCATAACGCATAACGCATAACGCATAACGCATAACGCATAACGCATAACGCATAACGCATAACGCAAACGCATAACGCATAACGCATAACGCACAACGCATAACGCAAACGCATAACGCACAACGCACAACGCACAACGCATAACGCATAACGCACAACGCACAACGCATAACGCATAACGCATAACGCATAACGCATAACGCATAACGCATAAGGAACAACGCATAACGCATAACGCATAACGCATAACGCATAACGCATAACGCATAACGCATAACGCATAACGCATAACGCATAACGCATAACGCACAACGCATAACGCAGAGCCCATAACACATAACGCATAACCCATAACGCATATCGCATAACTCATAACGCATAACGCACAACGCAGAGCCCATAACGCATAACGCATAACGCATAACGCATAACGCATAACGCATAAGGCACAACGCATAACGCATAACGCAAATCCATAACACATAACGCATAACGCACAACGCATAACGCATAACGCATAACGCATACCGCATAACGCATAACGCCTAACTCATATCCTACAACGCACAACGCACAACGCATAACGCATACCGCATAACGCATAACGCATAACGCACAACGCATAACGCATAACGCATAACGCATAACGCATAACGCATAACGCATAACGCATAACGCATAACGCATAACGCATAACGCATAACGCATAACGCATAACGCATAACGCATAACGCATAACGCATAACGCATAACGCATAACGCATAACGCATAACGCACAACGCATAACGCATAACGCACAACGCATAACGCATAACGCATAACGCATAACGCATAACGCATAACGCATAACGCATAACGCATAACGCATAACGCATAACGCATAACGCATAACGCATAACGCATAACGCATAACGCATAACGCATAACGCATAACGCATAACGCATAACGCATAACGCATAACGCATAACGCATAACGCATAACGCACAACGCACAACGCATAACGCAAACGCATAACGCATAACGTATAACGCACAACGCACAACGCACAACGCACAACGCACAACGCACAACGCACAACGCATAACGCATAACGCATAACGCATAACGCATAACGCATAACGCATAACGCATAACGCATAACGCCTAACGCATAACGCATAACGCATAACGCATAACGCATAACGCATAACGCATAACGCATAACGCATAACGCATAACGCATAACGCATAACGCATAACGCATAACGCATAACGCATAACGCATAACGCATAACGCATAACGCATAACGCATAACGCATAACGCATAACGCATAACGCATAACGCATAACGCATAACGCATAACGCATAACGCATAACGCATAACGCATAACGCATAACGCATAACGCATAACGCATAACGCATAACGCATAACGCATAACGCATAACGCATAACGCATACCGCATAACGCATAACGCATAACGCATAACGCATAACGCATAACGCATAACGCATAACGCATAACGCATAACGCATAACGCATAACGCATAACGCATAACGCATAACGCATAACGCATAACGCATAACGCATAACGCATAACGCATAACGCATAACGCATAACGCATAACGCATAACGCATAACGCATAACGCATAACGCATAACGCATAACGCATAACGCATAAGGCATAACGCATAACGCATAACGCATAACGCATAACGCATAACGCAAACGCATAACGCACAACGCACAACGCACAACGCATAACGCATAACGCACAACGCACAACGCATAACGCATAACGCATAACGCATAACGCATAACGCATAAGGCACAACGCATAACGCATAACGCAAATCCATAACACATAACGCATAACGCACAACGCATAACGCATAACGCATATCGCATAACGCATAACGCCTAACTCATATCCTACAACGCACAACGCACAACGCATAACGCATAACGCATACCGCATAACGCATAACGCATAACGCACAACGCACAACGCAAATCCATAACACATAACGCATAACGCATAACGCATAACGCATAACGCATAACGCATAACGCATAACGCATAACGCATAACGCATAACGCATAACGCATAACGCATAACGCATAACGCATAACGCATAACGCATAACGCATAACGCATAACGCATAACGCATAACGCATAACGCATAACGCATAACGCATAACGCATAACGCATAACGCATAACGCATAACGCATAACGCATAACGCATAACGCATAACGCATAACGCATAACGCATAACGCATAACGCATAACGCATAACGCATAACGCATAACGCATAACGCATAACGCATAACGCATAACGCATAACGCATAACGCATAACGCATAACGCATAACGCATAACGCATAACGCATAACGCATAACGCATAACGCATAACGCAAACGCATAACGCATAACGCATAACGCATAACGCATAACGCATAACGCATAACGCATAACGCACAACGCACAACGCAAATCCATAACACATAACGCATAACGCATAACGCATAACGCATAACGCATAACGCATAACGCATAACGCATAACGCATAACGCATAACGCATAACGCATAACGCATAACGCATAACGCATAACGCATAACGCATAACGCATAACGCATAACGCATAACGCATAACGCATAACGCATAACGCATAACGCATAACGCATAACGCATAACGCATAACGCATAACGCATAACGCATAACGCATAACGCATAACGCATAACGCATAACGCATAACGCATAACGCATAACGCATAACGCATAACGCATAACGCATAACGCATAACGCATAACGCATAACGCATAACGCATAACGCATAACGCATAACGCATAACGCATAACGCATAACGCATAACGCATAACGCAAACGCATAACGCATAACGCATAACGCACAACGCATAACGCAAACGCATAACGCACAACGCACAACGCACAACGCATAACGCATAACGCACAACGCACAACGCATAACGCATAACGCATAACGCATAACGCATAACGCATAAGGCACAACGCATAACGCATAACGCAAATCCATAACACATAACGCATAACGCACAACGCATAACGCATATCGCATAACGCATAACGCCTAACTCATATCCTACAACGCACAACGCACAACGCATAACGCATACCGCATAACGCATAACGCATAACGCACAACGCACAACGCAAATCCATAACACATAACGCATAACGCATAACGCATAACGCATAACGCATAACGCATAACGCATAACGCACAACGCACAACGCATAACGCAAACGCATAACGCATAACGTATAACGCACAACGCACAACGCACAACGCACAACGCACAACGCACAACGCATAACGCATAACGCATAACGCATAACGCATAACGCATAACGCATAACGCACAACGCACAACGCATAACGCAAACGCATAACGCATAACGCATAACGTATAACGCACAACGCACAACGCACAACGCACAACGCACAACGCATAACGCATAACGCATAACGCACAACGCATAACGCATACCGCATAACGCATAACGCATAACGCACAACGCACAACGCAAATCCATAACACATAACGCATAACGCATAACGCATAACGCATAACGCATAACGCATAACGCATAACGCATAACGCATAACGCATAACGCATAACGCATAACGCATAACGCATAACGCATAACGCATAACGCATAACGCATAACGCATAACGCATAACGCATAACGCATAACGCATAACGCATAACGCATAACGCATAACGCATAACGCATAACGCATAACGCATAACGCATAACGCATAACGCATAACGCATAACGCATAACGCATAACGCATAACGCATAACGCATAACGCATAACGCATAACGCATAACGCATAACGCATAACGCATAACGCATAACGCATAACGCATAACGCATAACGCATAACGCATAACGCATAACGCATAACGCATAACGCATAACGCATAACGCATAACGCATAACGCATAACGCATAACGCATAACGCATAACGCATAACGCATAACGCATAACGCATAACGCATAACGCATAACGCATAACGCATAACGCATAACGCATAACGCATAACGCAAACGCATAACGCATAACGCATAACGCATAACGCATAACGCATAACGCATAACGCATAACGCATAACGCATAACGCACAACGCACAACGCAAATCCATAACACATAACGCATAACGCATAACGCATAACGCATAACGCATAACGCATAACGCATAACGCATAACGCATAACGCATAACGCATAACGCATAACGCATAACGCATAACGCATAACGCATAACGCATAACGCATAACGCATAACGCATAACGCATAACGCATAACGCATAACGCATAACGCATAACGCATAACGCATAACGCATAACGCATAACGCATAACGCATAACGCATAACGCATAACGCATAACGCATAACGCATAACGCATAACGCATAACGCATAACGCATAACGCATAACGCATAACGCATAACGCATAACGCATAACGCATAACGCATAACGCATAACGCAAACGCATAACGCATAACGCATAACGCATAACGCAAACGCATAACGCACAACGCACAACGCACAACGCATAACGCATAACGCACAACGCACAACGCATAACGCATAACGCATAACGCATAACGCATAACGCATAAGGCACAACGCATAACGCATAACGCAAATCCATAACACATAACGCATAACGCACAACGCATAACGCATATCGCATAACGCATAACGCCTAACTCATATCCTACAACGCACAACGCACAACGCATAACGCATACCGCATAACGCATAACGCATAACGCACAACGCACAACGCAAATCCATAACACATAACGCATAACGCATAACGCATAACGCATAACGCATAACGCATAACGCATAACGCATAACGCATAACGCATAACGCATAACGCATAACGCATAACGCATAACGCATAACGCATAACGCATAACGCATAACGCATAACGCATAACGCATAACGCATAACGCATAACGCATAACGCATAACGCATAACGCATAACGCATAACGCACAACGCACAACGCATAACGCAAACGCATAACGCATAACGTATAACGCACAACGCACAACGCACAACGCACAACGCACAACGCACAACGCATAACGCATAACGCATAACGCATAACGCATAACGCATAACGCATAACGCACAACGCACAACGCATAACGCAAACGCATAACGCATAACGCATAACGTATAACGCACAACGCACAACGCACAACGCACAACGCACAACGCACAACGCATAACGCATAACGCATAACGCACAACGCATAACGCATACCGCATAACGCATAACGCATAACGCACAACGCACAACGCAAATCCATAACACATAACGCATAACGCATAACGCATAACGCATAACGCATAACGCATAACGCATAACGCATAACGCATAACGCATAACGCATAACGCATAACGCATAACGCATAACGCATAACGCATAACGCATAACGCATAACGCATAACGCATAACGCATAACGCATAACGCATAACGCATAACGCATAACGCATAACGCATAACGCATAACGCATAACGCATAACGCATAACGCATAACGCATAACGCATAACGCATAACGCATAACGCATAACGCATAACGCATAACGCATAACGCATAACGCATAACGCATAACGCATAACGCATAACGCATAACGCATAACGCATAACGCATAACGCATAACGCATAACGCATAAGGCATAACGCATAATGCATAACGCATAACGCATAACGCATAACGCATAACGCATAACGCATAACGCATAACGCATAACGCATAACGCATAACGCATAACGCATAACGCATAACGCATAACGCATAACGCATAAAGCATAACGCATAACGCATAACGCACAACGCACAACGCACAACGCACAACGCACAACGCATAACGCATAACGCATAACGCATAACGCATAACGCACAACGCATAACGCAGAGCCCATAACACATAACGCATAACCCATAACGCATATCGCATAACTCATAACGCATAACGCACAACGCAGAGCCCATAACGCATAACGCATAACGCATAACGCATAACGCATAACGCATAACGCATAACGCATAACGCATAACGCATAACGCATAACGCATAACGCATAACGCATAACGCATAACGCATAACGCATAACGCATAACGCATAACGCATAACGCATAACGCATAACGCATAACGCATAACGCATAACGCATAACGCATAACGCATAACGCATAACGCATAACGCATAACGCATAACGCATAACGCATAACGCATAACGCATAACGCATAACGCACAACGCACAACGCATAACGCAAACGCATAACGCATAACGTATAACGCACAACGCACAACGCACAACGCACAACGCACAACGCACAACGCATAACGCATAACGCATAACGCATAACGCATAACGCATAACGCATAACGCATAACGCACAACGCACAACGCAAATCCATAACACATAACGCATAACGCATAACGCATAACGCATAACGCATAACGCATAACGCATATCGCATAACGCATAACGCATAACGCATAACGCATAACGCATAACGCATAACGCATAACGCATAACGCATAACGCATAACGCATAACGCATAACGCATAACGCATAACGCATAACGCATAACGCATAACGCATAACGCATAACGCATAACGCATAACGCATAACGCATAACGCAAACGCATAACGCATAACGCATAACGCACAACGCATAACGCAAACGCATAACGCACAACGCACAACGCACAACGCATAACGCATAACGCACAACGCACAACGCATAACGCATAACGCATAACGCATAACGCATAACGCATAACGCATAAGGCACAACGCATAACGCATAACGCAAATCCATAACACATAACGCATAACGCACAACGCATAACGCATAACGCATATCGCATAACGCATAACGCCTAACTCATATCCTACAACGCACAACGCACAACGCATAACGCATACCGCATAACGCATAACGCATAACGCACAACGCACAACGCAAATCCATAACACATAACGCATAACGCATAACGCATAACGCATAACGCATAACGCATAACGCACAACGCACAACGCACAACGCACAACGCATAACGCATAACGCATAACGCATAACGCATAACGCACAACGCATAACGCAGAGCCCATAACACATAACGCATAACCCATAACGCATATCGCATAACTCATAACGCATAACGCACAACGCAGAGCCCATAACGCATAACGCATAACGCATAACGCATAACGCATAACGCATAACGCATAACGCATAAGGCACAACGCATAACGCATAACGCATAACGCAAATCCATAACACATAACGCATAACGCATAACGCATAACGCATAACACATAACGCATAACGCATAACGCATAACGCATAACGCATAACGCATAACGCATAACGCATAACGCATAACGCATAACGCATAACGCATAACGCATAACGCATAACGCATAACGCATAACGCATAACGCATAACGCATAACGCATAACGCATAACGCATAACGCATAACGCATAACGCATAACGCATAACGCATAACGCATAACGCACAACGCACAACGCACAACGCACAACGCACAACGCATAACGCATACCGCATAACGCATAACGCATAACGCATAACGCATAACGCATAACGCATAACGCATAACGCATAACGCACAACGCACAACGCACAACGCACAACGCACAACGCATAACGCATAACGCATAACGCATAACGCATAACGCATAACGCACAACGCATAACGCAGAGCCCATAACACATAACGCATAACCCATAACGCATATCGCATAACTCATAACGCATAACGCACAACGCAGAGCCCATAACGCATAACGCATAACGCATAACGCATAACGCATAAGGCACAACGCATAACGCATAACGCAAATCCATAACACATAACGCATAACGCACAACGCATAACGCATAACGCATAACGCATACCGCATAACGCATAACGCCTAACTCATATCCTACAACGCACAACGCACAACGCATAACGCATACCGCATAACGCATAACGCATAACGCACAACGCATAACGCATAACGCATAACGCATAACGCATAACGCATAACGCATAACGCATAACGCATAACGCATAACGCATAACGCATAACGCATAACGCATAACGCATAACGCATAACGCATAACGCATAACGCATAACGCACAACGCATAACGCATAACGCACAACGCATAACGCATAACGCATAACGCATAACGCATAACGCATAACGCATAACGCATAACGCATAACGCATAACGCATAACGCATAACGCATAACGCATAACGCATAACGCATAACGCATAACGCATAACGCATAACGCATAACGCATAACGCATAACGCATAACGCATAACGCATAACGCATAACGCATAACGCATAACGCACAACGCACAACGCATAACGCAAACGCATAACGCATAACGTATAACGCACAACGCACAACGCACAACGCACAACGCACAACGCATAACGCATAACGCATAACGCATAACGCATAACGCATAACGCATAACGCATAACGCCTAACGCATAACGCATAACGCATAACGCATAACGCATAACGCATAACGCATAACGCATAACGCATAACGCATAACGCATAACGCATAACGCATAACGCATAACGCATAACGCATAACGCATAAGGCACAACGCATAACGCATAACGCAAATCCATAACACATAACGCATAACGCACAACGCATAACGCATAACGCATATCGCATAACGCATAACGCCTAACTCATATCCTACAACGCACAACGCACAACGCATAACGCATACCGCATAACGCATAACGCATAACGCACAACGCACAACGCAAATCCATAACACATAACGCATAACGCATAACGCATAACGCATAACGCATAACGCATAACGCACAACGCACAACGCACAACGCACAACGCATAACGCATAACGCATAACGCATAACGCATAACGCACAACGCATAACGCAGAGCCCATAACACATAACGCATAACCCATAACGCATATCGCATAACTCATAACGCATAACGCACAACGCAGAGCCCATAACGCATAACGCATAACGCATAACGCATAACGCATAACGCATAACGCATAACGCATAAGGCACAACGCATAACGCATAACGCATAACGCAAATCCATAACACATAACGCATAACGCATAACGCATAACGCATAACACATAACGCATAACGCATAACGCATAACGCATAACGCATAACGCATAACGCATAACGCATAACGCATAACGCATAACGCATAACGCATAACGCATAACGCATAACGCATAACGCATAACGCATAACGCATAACGCATAACGCATAACGCATAACGCATAACGCATAACGCATAACGCATAACGCATAACGCATAACGCATAACGCATAACGCACAACGCACAACGCACAACGCACAACGCACAACGCATAACGCATACCGCATAACGCATAACGCATAACGCATAACGCATAACGCATAACGCATAACGCATAACGCATAACGCACAACGCACAACGCACAACGCACAACGCACAACGCATAACGCATAACGCATAACGCATAACGCATAACGCATAACGCACAACGCATAACGCAGAGCCCATAACACATAACGCATAACCCATAACGCATATCGCATAACTCATAACGCATAACGCACAACGCAGAGCCCATAACGCATAACGCATAACGCATAACGCATAACGCATAAGGCACAACGCATAACGCATAACGCAAATCCATAACACATAACGCATAACGCACAACGCATAACGCATAACGCATAACGCATACCGCATAACGCATAACGCCTAACTCATATCCTACAACGCACAACGCACAACGCATAACGCATACCGCATAACGCATAACGCATAACGCACAACGCATAACGCATAACGCATAACGCATAACGCATAACGCATAACGCATAACGCATAACGCATAACGCATAACGCATAACGCATAACGCATAACGCATAACGCATAACGCATAACGCATAACGCACAACGCATAACGCATAACGCACAACGCATAACGCATAACGCATAACGCATAACGCATAACGCATAACGCATAACGCATAACGCATAACGCATAACGCATAACGCATAACGCATAACGCATAACGCATAACGCATAACGCATAACGCATAACGCATAACGCATAACGCATAACGCATAACGCATAACGCATAACGCATAACGCATAACGCATAACGCATAACGCATAACGCACAACGCACAACGCATAACGCAAACGCATAACGCATAACGTATAACGCACAACGCACAACGCACAACGCACAACGCACAACGCATAACGCATAACGCATAACGCATAACGCATAACGCATAACGCATAACGCATAACGCCTAACGCATAACGCATAACGCATAACGCATAACGCATAACGCATAACGCATAACGCATAACGCATAACGCATAACGCATAACGCATAACGCATAACGCATAACGCATAACGCATAACGCATAACGCATAACGCATAACGCATAACGCATAACGCATAACGCATAACGCATAACGCATAACGCATAACGCATAACGCATAACGCATAACGCATAACGCATAACGCATAACGCATAACGCATAACGCATAACGCATAACGCATAACGCATAACGCATAACGCATAACGCATAACGCATAACGCATAACGCATAACGCATAACGCATACCGCATAACGCATAACGCATAACGCATAACGCATAACGCATAACGCATAACGCATAACGCATAACGCATAACGCATAACGCATAACGCATAACGCATAACGCATAACGCATAACGCATAACGCATAACGCATAACGCATAACGCATAACGCATAACGCATAACGCATAACGCATAACGCATAACGCATAACGCATAACGCATAACGCATAACGCATAAGGCATAACGCATAACGCATAACGCATAACGCATAACGCATAACGCATAACGCATAACGCATAACGCATAACGCATAACGCATAACGCATAACGCATAACGCATAACGCATAACGCATAACGCATAACGCATAACGCATAACGCATAACGCATAACGCCTAACGCATAACGCATAACGCATAACGCATAACGCATAACGCATAACGCATAACGCATAACGCATAACGCATAACGCATAACGCATAACGCATAACGCATAACGCATAACGCATAACGCATAACGCAAACGCATAACGCATAACGCATAACGCACAACGCATAACGCAAACGCATAACGCACAACGCACAACGCACAACGCATAACGCATAACGCACAACGCACAACGCATAACGCATAACGCATAACGCATAACGCATAACGCATAAGGCACAACGCATAACGCATAACGCAAATCCATAACACATAACGCATAACGCACAACGCATAACGCATAACGCATATCGCATAACGCATAACGCCTAACTCATATCCTACAACGCACAACGCACAACGCATAACGCATAACGCATACCGCATAACGCATAACGCATAACGCACAACGCACAACGCAAATCCATAACACATAACGCATAACGCATAACGCATAACGCATAACGCATAACGCATAACGCATAACGCATAACGCATAACGCATAACGCATAACGCATAACGCATAACGCATAACGCATAACGCATAACGCATAACGCATAACGCATAACGCATAACGCATAACGCATAACGCACAACGCACAACGCATAACGCAAACGCATAACGCATAACGTATAACGCACAACGCACAACGCACAACGCACAACGCACAACGCACAACGCATAACGCATAACGCATAACGCATAACGCATAACGCATAACGCATAACGCATAACGCATAACGCACAACGCACAACGCAAATCCATAACACATAACGCATAACGCATAACGCATAACGCATAACGCATAACGCATAACGCATATCGCATAACGCATAACGCATAACGCATAACGCATAACGCATAACGCATAACGCATAACGCATAACGCATAACGCATAACGCATAACGCATAACGCATAACGCATAACGCATAACGCATAACGCATAACGCATAACGCATAACGCATAACGCATAACGCATAACGCATAACGCATAACGCATAACGCATAACGCACAACGCACAACGCACAACGCACAACGCACAACGCATAACGCATAACGCATAACGCATAACGCATAACGCACAACGCATAACGCAGAGCCCATAACACATAACGCATAACGCATAACGCATAACGCATAACGCATAACGCATAACGCACAACGCATAACGCAGAGCCCATAACACATAACGCATAACCCATAACGCATATCGCATAACTCATAACGCATAACGCACAACGCAGAGCCCATAACGCATAACGCATAACGCATAACGCATAACGCATAACGCATAAGGCACAACGCATAACGCATAACGCAAATCCATAACACATAACGCATAACGCACAACGCATAACGCATAACGCATAACGCATACCGCATAACGCATAACGCCTAACTCATATCCTACAACGCACAACGCACAACGCATAACGCATACCGCATAACGCATAACGCATAACGCACAACGCATAACGCATAACGCATAACGCATAACGCATAACGCATAACGCATAACGCATAACGCATAACGCACAACGCATAACGCATAACGCATAACGCATAACGCATAACGCATAACGCATAACGCATAACGCATAACGCATAACGCATAACGCATAACGCATAACGCATAACGCATAACGCATAACGCATAACGCATAACGCATAACGCATAACGCATAACGCATAACGCATAACGCATAACGCATAACGCATAACGCATAACGCATAACGCACAACGCACAACGCATAACGCAAACGCATAACGCATAACGTATAACGCACAACGCACAACGCACAACGCACAACGCACAACGCATAACGCATAACGCATAACGCATAACGCATAACGCATAACGCATAACGCATAACGCATAACGCATAACGCATAACGCATAACGCATAACGCATAACGCATAACGCATAACGCATAACGCATAACGCATAACGCATAACGCATAACGCATAACGCATAACGCATAACGCATAAGGCACAACGCATAACGCATAACGCATAACGCATAACGCAAATCCATAACACATAACGCATAACGCATAACGCATAACGCATAACACATAACGCATAACGCATAACGCATAACGCATAACGCATAACGCATAACGCATAACGCATAACGCATAACGCATAACGCATAACGCATAACGCATAACGCATAACGCATAACGCATAACGCATAACGCATAACGCATAACGCATAACGCATAACGCATAACGCATAACGCATAACGCATAACGCACAACGCACAACGCACAACGCACAACGCACAACGCATAACGCATAACGCATAACGCATAACGCATAACGCACAACGCATAACGCAGAGCCCATAACACATAACGCATAACGCATAACGCATAACGCATAACGCATAACGCATAACGCACAACGCATAACGCAGAGCCCATAACACATAACGCATAACCCATAACGCATATCGCATAACTCATAACGCATAACGCACAACGCAGAGCCCATAACGCATAACGCATAACGCATAACGCATAACGCATAACGCATAAGGCACAACGCATAACGCATAACGCAAATCCATAACACATAACGCATAACGCACAACGCATAACGCATAACGCATAACGCATACCGCATAACGCATAACGCCTAACTCATATCCTACAACGCACAACGCACAACGCATAACGCATACCGCATAACGCATAACGCATAACGCACAACGCATAACGCATAACGCATAACGCATAACGCATAACGCATAACGCATAACGCATAACGCATAACGCATAACGCATAACGCATAACGCATAACGCATAACGCATAACGCATAACGCATAACGCATAACGCATAACGCACAACGCATAACGCATAACGCACAACGCATAACGCATAACGCATAACGCATAACGCATAACGCATAACGCATAACGCATAACGCATAACGCATAACGCATAACGCATAACGCATAACGCATAACGCATAACGCATAACGCATAACGCATAACGCATAACGCATAACGCATAACGCATAACGCATAACGCATAACGCATAACGCATAACGCATAACGCATAACGCACAACGCACAACGCATAACGCAAACGCATAACGCATAACGTATAACGCACAACGCACAACGCACAACGCACAACGCACAACGCATAACGCATAACGCATAACGCATAACGCATAACGCATAACGCATAACGCATAACGCATAACGCATAACGCATAACGCATAACGCATAACGCATAACGCATAACGCATAACGCATAACGCATAACGCATAACGCATAACGCATAACGCATAACGCATAACGCATAACGCATAACGCATAACGCATAACGCATACCGCATAACGCATAACGCATAACGCATAACGCATAAGGCATAACGCATAACGCATAACGCATAACGCATAACGCATAACGCATAACGCATAACGCATAACGCATAACGCATAACGCATAACGCATAACGCATAACGCATAACGCATAACGCATAACGCATAACGCATAACGCATAACGCATAACGCATAACGCCTAACGCATAACGCATAACGCATAACGCATAACGCATAACGCATAACGCATAACGCATAACGCATAACGCATAACGCATAACGCATAACGCATAACGCATAACGCATAACGCATAACGCATAACGCATAACGCAAACGCATAACGCATAACGCATAACGCACAACGCATAACGCAAACGCATAACGCACAACGCACAACGCACAACGCATAACGCATAACGCACAACGCACAACGCATAACGCATAACGCATAACGCATAACGCATAACGCATAAGGCACAACGCATAACGCATAACGCAAATCCATAACACATAACGCATAACGCACAACGCATAACGCATAACGCATATCGCATAACGCATAACGCCTAACTCATATCCTACAACGCACAACGCACAACGCATAACGCATAACGCATACCGCATAACGCATAACGCATAACGCACAACGCACAACGCAAATCCATAACACATAACGCATAACGCATAACGCATAACGCATAACGCATAACGCATAACGCATAACGCATAACGCATAACGCATAACGCATAACGCATACCGCATAACGCATAACGCCTAACTCATATCCTACAACGCACAACGCACAACGCATAACGCATACCGCATAACGCATAACGCATAACGCACAACGCATAACGCATAACGCATAACGCATAACGCATAACGCATAACGCATAACGCATAACGCATAACGCATAACGCATAACGCATAACGCATAACGCATAACGCATAACGCATAACGCACAACGCATAACGCATAACGCACAACGCATAACGCATAACGCATAACGCATAACGCATAACGCATAACGCATAACGCATAACGCATAACGCATAACGCATAACGCATAACGCATAACGCATAACGCATAACGCATAACGCATAACGCATAACGCATAACGCATAACGCATAACGCATAACGCATAACGCATAACGCATAACGCATAACGCATAACGCATAACGCATAACGCACAACGCACAACGCATAACGCAAACGCATAACGCATAACGTATAACGCACAACGCACAACGCACAACGCACAACGCACAACGCATAACGCATAACGCATAACGCATAACGCATAACGCATAACGCATAACGCATAACGCCTAACGCATAACGCATAACGCATAACGCATAACGCATAACGCATAACGCATAACGCATAACGCATAACGCATAACGCATAACGCATAACGCATAACGCATAACGCATAACGCATAACGCATAACGCATAACGCATAACGCATAACGCATAACGCATAACGCATAACGCATAACGCATAACGCATAACGCATAACGCATAACGCATAACGCATAACGCATAACGCATAACGCATAACGCATAACGCATAACGCATAACGCATAACGCATAACGCATAACGCATAACGCATAACGCATAACGCATAACGCATAACGCATACCGCATAACGCATAACGCATAACGCATAACGCATAACGCATAACGCATAACGCATAACGCATAACGCATAACGCATAACGCATAACGCATAACGCATAACGCATAACGCATAACGCATAACGCATAACGCATAACGCATAACGCATAACGCATAACGCATAACGCATAACGCATAACGCATAACGCATAACGCATAACGCATAACGCATAACGCATAACGCATAACGCATAACGCATAAGGCATAACGCATAACGCATAACGCATAACGCATAACGCATAACGCATAACGCATAACGCATAACGCATAACGCATAACGCATAACGCATAACGCATAACGCATAACGCATAACGCATAACGCATAACGCATAACGCATAACGCATAACGCATAACGCCTAACGCATAACGCATAACGCATAACGCATAACGCATAACGCATAACGCATAACGCATAACGCATAACGCATAACGCATAACGCATAACGCATAACGCATAACGCATAACGCATAACGCAAACGCATAACGCATAACGCATAACGCACAACGCATAACGCAAACGCATAACGCACAACGCACAACGCACAACGCATAACGCATAACGCACAACGCACAACGCATAACGCATAACGCATAACGCATAACGCATAACGCATAAGGCACAACGCATAACGCATAACGCAAATCCATAACACATAACGCATAACGCACAACGCATAACGCATAACGCATATCGCATAACGCATAACGCCTAACTCATATCCTACAACGCACAACGCACAACGCATAACGCATAACGCATACCGCATAACGCATAACGCATAACGCATAACGCACAACGCACAACGCAAATCCATAACACATAACGCATAACGCATAACGCATAACGCATAACGCATAACGCATAACGCATAACGCATAACGCATAACGCATAACGCATAACGCATAACGCATAACGCATAACGCATAACGCATAACGCATAACGCATAACGCATAACGCATAACGCATAACGCATAACGCATAACGCATAACGCATAACGCATAACGCATAACGCATAACGCATAACGCATAACGCATAACGCATAACGCATAACGCATAACGCATAACGCATAACGCATAACGCATAACGCATAACGCATAACGCATAACGCATAACGCATAACGCATAACGCATAACGCATAACGCATAACGCATAACGCATAACGCATAACGCATAACGCATAACGCATAACGCATAACGCATAACGCATAACGCATAACGCATAACGCATAACGCATAACGCATAACGCATAACGCATAACGCATAACGCATAACGCATAACGCAAACGCATAACGCATAACGCATAACGCATAACGCATAACGCAGAACGCATAACGCATAACGCACAACGCACAACGCAAATCCATAACACATAACGCATAACGCATAACGCATAACGCATAACGCATAACGCATAACGCATAACGCATAACGCATAACGCATAACGCATAACGCATAACGCATAACGCATAACGCATAACGCATAACGCATAACGCATAACGCATAACGCATAACGCATAACGCATAACGCATAACGCATAACGCATAACGCATAACGCATAACGCATAACGCATAACGCATAACGCATAACGCATAACGCATAACGCATAACGCATAACGCATAACGCATAACGCATAACGCATAACGCATAACGCATAACGCATAACGCAAACGCATAACGCATAACGCATAACGCACAACGCATAACGCAAACGCATAACGCACAACGCACAACGCACAACGCATAACGCATAACGCACAACGCACAACGCATAACGCATAACGCATAACGCATAACGCATAACGCATAACGCATAAGGCACAACGCATAACGCATAACGCAAATCCATAACACATAACGCATAACGCACAACGCATAACGCATATCGCATAACGCATAACGCCTAACTCATATCCTACAACGCACAACGCACAACGCATAACGCATACCGCATAACGCATAACGCATAACGCACAACGCACAACGCAAATCCATAACACATAACGCATAACGCATAACGCATAACGCATAACGCATAACGCATAACGCATAACGCATAACGCATAACGCATAACGCATAACGCATAACGCATAACGCATAACGCATAACGCATAACGCATAACGCATAACGCATAACGCATAACGCATAACGCATAACGCATAACGCATAACGCATAACGCATAACGCATAACGCATAACGCACAACGCACAACGCATAACGCAAACGCATAATGCATAACGTATAACGCACAACGCACAACGCACAACGCACAACGCACAACGCACAACGCACAACGCATAACGCATAACGCATAACGCATAACGCATAACGCATAACGCATAACGCACAACGCACAACGCATAACGCAAACGCATAACGCATAACGCATAACGTATAACGCACAACGCACAACGCACAACGCACAACGCACAACGCACAACGCATAACGCATAACGCATAACGCACAACGCATAACGCATACCGCATAACGCATAACGCATAACGCACAACGCACAACGCAAATCCATAACACATAACGCATAACGCATAACGCATAACGCATAACGCATAACGCATAACGCATAACGCATAACGCATAACGCATAACGCATAACGCATAACGCATAACGCATAACGCATAACGCATAACGCATAACGCATAACGCATAACGCATAACGCATAACGCATAACGCATAACGCATAACGCATAACGCATAACGCATAACGCATAACGCATAACGCATAACGCATAACGCATAACGCATAACGCATAACGCATAACGCATAACGCATAACGCATAACGCATAACGCATAACGCATAACGCATAACGCATAACGCATAACGCATAACGCATAACGCATAACGCATAACGCATAACGCATAACGCATAACGCATAACGCATAACGCATAACGCATAACGCATAACGCAAACGCATAACGCATAACGCATAACGCATAACGCATAACGCATAACGCATAACGCATAACGCACAACGCACAACGCAAATCCATAACACATAACGCATAACGCATAACGCATAACGCATAACGCATAACGCATAACGCATAACGCATAACGCATAACGCATAACGCATAACGCATAACGCATAACGCATAACGCATAACGCATAACGCATAACGCATAACGCATAACGCATAACGCATAACGCATAACGCATAACGCATAACGCATAACGCATAACGCATAACGCATAACGCATAACGCATAACGCATAACGCATAACGCATAACGCATAACGCATAACGCATAACGCATAACGCATAACGCATAACGCATAACGCATAACGCATAACGCAAACGCATAACGCATAACGCATAACGCACAACGCATAACGCAAACGCATAACGCACAACGCACAACGCACAACGCATAACGCATAACGCACAACGCACAACGCATAACGCATAACGCATAACGCATAACGCATAACGCATAACGCATAAGGCACAACGCATAACGCATAACGCAAATCCATAACACATAACGCATAACGCACAACGCATAACGCATATCGCATAACGCATAACGCCTAACTCATATCCTACAACGCACAACGCACAACGCATAACGCATACCGCATAACGCATAACGCATAACGCACAACGCACAACGCAAATCCATAACACATAACGCATAACGCATAACGCATAACGCATAACGCATAACGCATAACGCATAACGCATAACGCATAACGCATAACGCATAACGCATAACGCATAACGCATAACGCATAACGCATAACGCATAACGCATAACGCATAACGCATAACGCATAACGCATAACGCATAACGCATAACGCATAACGCATAACGCATAACGCATAACGCACAACGCACAACGCATAACGCAAACGCATAACGCATAACGTATAACGCACAACGCACAACGCACAACGCACAACGCACAACGCACAACGCATAACGCATAACGCATAACGCATAACGCATAACGCATAACGCATAACGCATAACGCACAACGCACAACGCATAACGCAAACGCATAACGCATAACGCATAACGTATAACGCACAACGCACAACGCACAACGCACAACGCACAACGCACAACGCATAACGCATAACGCATA
The DNA here is from genome assembly GCF_051020765.1 of Lasioglossum baleicum. NCBI lineage: Eukaryota > Metazoa > Arthropoda > Insecta > Hymenoptera > Halictidae > Lasioglossum > Lasioglossum baleicum. The sequence goes on along the minus strand of NW_027469316.1, from coordinate 129,214 downwards.
ACGCACAACGCATAACGCATACCGCATAACGCATAACGCATAACGCACAACGCGCAACGCAAATCCATAACACATAACGCATAACGCATAACGCATAACGCATAACGCATAACGCATAACGCATAACGCATAACGCATAACGCATAACGCATAACGCATAACGCATAACGCATAACGCATAACGCATAACGCATAACGCATAACGCATAACGCATAACGCATAACGCATAACGCATAACGCATAACGCATAACGCATAACGCATAACGCATAACGCATAACGCATAACGCATAACGCATAACGCATAACGCATAACGCATAACGCATAACGCATAACGCATAACGCATAACGCATAACGCATAACGCATAACGCATAACGCATAACGCATAACGCATAACGCATAACGCATAACGCATAACGCATAACGCATAACGCATAACGCATAACGCATAACGCATAACGCATAACGCATAACGCATAACGCATAACGCATAACGCATAACGCATAACGCATAACGCATAACGCATAACGCATAACGCATAACGCATAACGCATAACGCATAACGCATAACGCATAACGCATAACGCATAACGCATAACGCATAACGCATAACGCATAACGCATAACGCATAACGCATAACGCATAACGCATAACGCATAACGCATAAAGCATAACGCATAACGCATAACGCACAACGCACAACGCACAACGCACAACGCACAACGCATAACGCATAACGCATAACGCATAACGCATAACGCACAACGCATAACGCAGAGCCCATAACACATAACGCATAACCCATAACGCATATCGCATAACTCATAACGCATAACGCACAACGCAGAGCCCATAACGCATAACGCATAACGCATAACGCATAACGCATAACGCATAACGCATAAGGCACAACGCATAACGCATAACGCATAACGCAAATCCATAACACATAACGCATAACGCATAACGCATAACGCATAACGCATAACGCATAACGCATAACGCATAACGCATAACGCATAACGCATAACGCATAACGCATAACGCATAACGCATAACGCATAACGCATAACGCATAACGCATAACGCATAACGCATAACGCATAACGCATAACGCATAACGCACAACGCACAACGCACAACGCACAACGCATAACGCATACCGCATAACGCATAACGCATAACGCATAACGCATAACGCATAACGCATAACGCATAACGCATAACGCACAACGCACAACGCACAATGCACAACGCACAACGCATAACGCATAACGCATAACGCATAACGCACAACGCATAACGCAGAGCCCATAACACATAACGCATAACCCATAACGCATATCGCATAACTCATAACGCATAACGCACAACGCAGAGCCCATAACGCATAACGCATAACGCATAACGCATAACGCATAACGCATAAGGCACAACGCATAACGCATAACGCAAATCCATAACACATAACGCATAACGCACAACGCATAACGCATAACGCATAACGCATAACGCATATCGCATAACGCATAACGCCTAACTCATATCCTACAACGCACAACGCACAACGCATAACGCATACCGCATAACGCATAACGCACAACGCATAACGCATAACGCATAACGCATAACGCATAACGCATAACGCATAACGCATAACGCATAACGCATAACGCATAACGCATAACGCATAACGCATAACGCATAACGCATAACGCATAACGCATAACGCATAACGCATAACGCATAACGCATAACGCACAACGCATAACGCATAACGCACAACGCACAACGCATAACGCATAACGCATAACGCATAACGCATAACGCATAACGCATAACGCATAACGCATAACGCATAACGCATAACGCATAACGCATAACGCATAACGCATAACGCATAACGCATAACGCATAACGCATAACGCATAACGCATAACGCATAACGCATAACGCATAACGCATAACGCATAACGCATAACGCATAACGCATAACGCATAACGCATAACGCACAACGCACAACGCATAACGCAAACGCATAACGCATAACGTATAACGCACAACGCACAACGCACAACGCACAACGCACAACGCACAACGCATAACGCATAACGCATAACGCATAACGCATAACGCATAACGCATAACGCATAACGCTTAACGCATAACGCATAACGCATAACGCATAACGCATAACGCATAACGCATAACGCATAACGCATAACGCATAACGCATAACGCATAACGCATAACGCATAACGCATAACGCATAACGCATAACGCATAACGCATAACGCATAACGCATAACGCATAACGCATAACGCATAACGCATAACGCATAACGCATAACGCATAACGCATAACGCATAACGCATAACGCATAACGCATAACGCATAACGCATAACGCATAACGCATAACGCATAACGCATAACGCATAACGCATAACGCATAACGCATAACGCATAACGCATAACGCATAACGCATAACGCATAACGCATAACGCATAACGCATAACGCATAACGCATAACGCATAACGCATAACGCATAACGCATACCGCATAACGCATAACGCATAACGCATAACGCATAACGCATAACGCATAACGCATAACGCATAACGCATAACGCATAACGCATAACGCATAACGCATAACGCATAACGCATAACGCATAACGCATAACGCATAACGCATAACGCATAACGCATAAGGCATAACGCATAACGCATAACGCATAACGCATAACGCATAACGCATAACGCATAACGCATAACGCATAACGCATAACGCATAACGCATAACGCATAACGCATAACGCATAACGCATAACGCATAAGGCATAACGCATAACGCATAACGCATAACGCATAACGCATAACGCATAACGCATAACGCATAACGCATAACGCATAACGCATAACGCATAACGCATAACGCATAACGCATAACGCATAACGCACAACGCACAACGCATAACGCATAACGCATAACGCATAACGCATAACGCATAACGCATAAGGCACAACGCATAACGCATAACGCAAATCCATAACACATAACGCATAACGCACAACGCATAACGCATATCGCATAACGCATAACGCCTAACTCATATCCTACAACGCACAACGCACAACGCATAACGCATACCGCATAACGCATAACGCATAACGCACAACGCACAACGCAAATCCATAACACATAACGCATAACGCATAACGCATAACGCATAACGCATAACGCATAACGCATAACGCATAACGCATAACGCATAACGCATAACGCATAACGCATAACGCATAACGCATAACGCATAACGCATAACGCATAACGCATAACGCATAACGCATAACGCATAACGCATAACGCATAACGCATAACGCATAACGCATAACGCATAACGCATAACGCATAACGCATAACGCACAACGCACAACGCATAACGCAAACGCATAACGCATAACGTATAACGCACAACGCACAACGCACAACGCACAACGCACAACGCACAACGCATAACGCATAACGCATAACGCATAACGCATAACGCATAACGCATAACGCACAACGCACAACGCATAACGCAAACGCATAACGCATAACGCATAACGTATAACGCACAACGCACAACGCACAACGCACAACGCACAACGCACAACGCATAACGCATAACGCATAACGCACAACGCATAACGCATACCGCATAACGCATAACGCATAACGCACAACGCGCAACGCAAATCCATAACACATAACGCATAACGCATAACGCATAACGCATAACGCATAACGCATAACGCATAACGCATAACGCATAACGCATAACGCATAACGCATAACGCATAACGCATAACGCATAACGCATAACGCATAACGCATAACGCATAACGCATAACGCATAACGCATAACGCATAACGCATAACGCATAACGCATAACGCATAACGCATAACGCATAACGCATAACGCATAACGCATAACGCATAACGCATAACGCATAACGCATAACGCATAACGCATAACGCATAACGCATAACGCATAACGCATAACGCATAACGCATAACGCATAACGCATAACGCATAACGCATAACGCATAACGCATAACGCATAACGCATAACGCATAACGCATAACGCATAACGCATAACGCATAACGCATAACGCATAACGCATAACGCATAACGCATAACGCATAACGCATAACGCATAACGCATAACGCATAACGCATAACGCATAACGCATAACGCATAACGCATAACGCATAACGCATAACGCATAACGCATAACGCATAAAGCATAACGCATAACGCATAACGCACAACGCACAACGCACAACGCACAACGCACAACGCATAACGCATAACGCATAACGCATAACGCATAACGCACAACGCATAACGCAGAGCCCATAACACATAACGCATAACCCATAACGCATATCGCATAACTCATAACGCATAACGCACAACGCAGAGCCCATAACGCATAACGCATAACGCATAACGCATAACGCATAACGCATAACGCATAAGGCACAACGCATAACGCATAACGCATAACGCAAATCCATAACACATAACGCATAACGCATAACGCATAACGCATAACGCATAACACATAACGCATAACGCATAACGCATAACGCATAACGCATAACGCATAACGCATAACGCATAACGCATAACGCATAACGCATAACGCATAACGCATAACGCATAACGCATAACGCATAACGCATAACGCATAACGCATAACGCATAACGCATAACGCATAACGCATAACGCATAACGCATAACGCATAACGCATAACGCATAACGCATAACGCATAACGCATAACGCATAACGCATAACGCACAACGCACAACGCACAACGCACAACGCATAACGCATACCGCATAACGCATAACGCATAACGCATAACGCATAACGCATAACGCATAACGCATAACGCATAACGCACAACGCACAACGCACAATGCACAACGCACAACGCATAACGCATAACGCATAACGCATAACGCACAACGCATAACGCAGAGCCCATAACACATAACGCATAACCCATAACGCATATCGCATAACTCATAACGCATAACGCACAACGCAGAGCCCATAACGCATAACGCATAACGCATAACGCATAACGCATAACGCATAAGGCACAACGCATAACGCATAACGCAAATCCATAACACATAACGCATAACGCACAACGCATAACGCATAACGCATAACGCATAACGCATATCGCATAACGCATAACGCCTAACTCATATCCTACAACGCACAACGCACAACGCATAACGCATACCGCATAACGCATAACGCACAACGCATAACGCATAACGCATAACGCATAACGCATAACGCATAACGCATAACGCATAACGCATAACGCATAACGCATAACGCATAACGCATAACGCATAACGCATAACGCATAACGCATAACGCATAACGCATAACGCATAACGCACAACGCATAACGCATAACGCACAACGCACAACGCATAACGCATAACGCATAACGCATAACGCATAACGCATAACGCATAACGCATAACGCATAACGCATAACGCATAACGCATAACGCATAACGCATAACGCATAACGCATAACGCATAACGCATAACGCATAACGCATAACGCATAACGCATAACGCATAACGCATAACGCATAACGCATAACGCATAACGCATAACGCACAACGCACAACGCATAACGCAAACGCATAACGCATAACGTATAACGCACAACGCACAACGCACAACGCACAACGCACAACGCACAACGCACAACGCACAACGCACAACGCATAACGCATAACGCATAACGCATAACGCATAACGCATAACGCATAACGCATAACGCTTAACGCATAACGCATAACGCATAACGCATAACGCATAACGCATAACGCATAACGCATAACGCATAACGCATAACGCATAACGCATAACGCATAACGCATAACGCATAACGCATAACGCATAACGCATAACGCATAACGCATAACGCATAACGCATAACGCATAACGCATAACGCATAACGCATAAGGCATAACGCATAACGCATAACGCATAACGCATAACGCATAACGCATAACGCATAACGCATAACGCATAACGCATAACGCATAACGCATAACGCATAACGCATAACGCATAACGCATAACGCATAACGCATAACGCATAACGCATAACGCATAACGCATAACGCATAACGCATAACGCATAACGCATACCGCATAACGCATAACGCATAACGCATAACGCATAACGCATAACGCATAACGCATAACGCATAACGCATAACGCATAACGCATAACGCATAACGCATAACGCATAACGCATAACGCATAACGCATAACGCATAACGCATAACGCATAAGGCATAACGCATAACGCATAACGCATAACGCATAACGCATAACGCATAAGGCATAACGCATAACGCATAACGCATAACGCATAACGCATAACGCATAACGCATAACGCATAACGCATAACGCATAACGCATAACGCATAACGCATAACGCATAACGCATAACGCATAACGCATAACGCATAACGCATAACGCATAACGCATAACGCATAACGCATAACGCATAACGCAAACGCATAACGCATAACGCATAACGCACAACGCATAACGCAAACGCATAACGCACAACGCACAACGCACAACGCATAACGCATAACGCACAACGCACAACGCATAACGCATAACGCATAACGCATAACGCATAACGCATAAGGCACAACGCATAACGCATAACGCAAATCCATAACACATAACGCATAACGCACAACGCATAACGCATAACGCATATCGCATAACGCATAACGCCTAACTCATATCCTACAACGCACAACGCACAACGCATAACGCATACCGCATAACGCATAACGCATAACGCACAACGCACAACGCAAATCCATAACACATAACGCATAACGCATAACGCATAACGCATAACGCATAACGCATAACGCATAACGCATAACGCATAACGCATAACGCATAACGCATAACGCATAACGCATAACGCATAACGCATAACGCATAACGCATAACGCATAACGCATAACGCATAACGCATAACGCATAACGCATAACGCATAACGCATAACGCATAACGCATAACGCATAACGCATAACGCATAACGCATAACGCATAACGCATAACGCATAACGCATAACGCATAACGCATAACGCATAACGCATAACGCATAACGCATAACGCAAACGCATAACGCATAACGCATAACGCACAACGCATAACGCAAACGCATAACGCACAACGCACAACGCACAACGCATAACGCATAACGCACAACGCACAACGCATAACGCATAACGCATAACGCATAACGCATAACGCATAACGCATAAGGCACAACGCATAACGCATAACGCAAATCCATAACACATAACGCATAACGCACAACGCATAACGCATATCGCATAACGCATAACGCCTAACTCATATCCTACAACGCACAACGCACAACGCATAACGCATACCGCATAACGCATAACGCATAACGCACAACGCACAACGCAAATCCATAACACATAACGCATAACGCATAACGCATAACGCATAACGCATAACGCATAACGCATAACGCATAACGCATAACGCATAACGCATAACGCATAACGCATAACGCATAACGCATAACGCATAACGCATAACGCATAACGCATAACGCATAACGCATAACGCATAACGCATAACGCATAACGCATAACGCATAACGCATAACGCATAACGCATAACGCATAACGCATAACGCATAACGCATAACGCATAACGCATAACGCATAACGCATAACGCATAACGCATAACGCATAACGCATAACGCATAACGCATAACGCATAACGCACAACGCACAACGCATAACGCAAACGCATAACGCATAACGTATAACGCACAACGCACAACGCACAACGCACAACGCACAACGCACAACGCATAACGCATAACGCATAACGCATAACGCATAACGCATAACGCATAACGCATAACGCATAATGCATAACGCATAACGCATAACGCATAACGCATAACGCATAACGCATAACGCATAACGCATAACGCATAACGCATAACGCATAACGCATAACGCATAACGCATAACGCATAACGCATAACGCATAACGCATAACGCATAACGCATAACGCATAACGCATAACGCATAACGCATAACGCACAACGCACAACGCAAATCCATAACACATAACGCATAACGCATAACGCATAACGCATAACGCATAACGCATAACGCATAACGCATAACGCATAACGCATAACGCATAACGCATAACGCATAACGCATAACGCATAACGCATAACGCATAACGCATAACGCATAACGCATAACGCATAACGCATAACGCATAACGCATAACGCATAACGCATAACGCATAACGCATAACGCATAACGCATAACGCATAACGCATAACGCATAACGCATAACGCATAACGCATAACGCATAACGCATAACGCATAACGCATAACGCATAACGCATAACGCATAACGCATAACGCATACCGCATAACGCATAACGCATAACGCATAACGCATAACGCATAACGCATAACGCACAACGCACAACGCATAACGCAAACGCATAACGCATAACGTATAACGCACAACGCACAACATACAACGCACAACGCACAACGCACAACGCATAACGCATAACGCATAACGCATAACGCATAACGCATAACGCATAACGCATAACGCATAACGCATAACGCATAACGCATAACGCATAACGCATAACGCATAACGCATAACGCATAACGCATAACGCATAACGCATAACGCATAACGCATAACGCATAACGCATAACGCATAACGCATAACGCATAACGCATAACGCATAACGCATAACGCATAACGCATAACGCATAACGCACAACGCACAACGCAAATCCATAACACATAACGCATAACGCATAACGCATAACGCATAACGCATAACGCATAACGCATAACGCATAACGCATAACGCATAACGCATAACGCATAACGCATAACGCATAACGCATAACGCATAACGCATAACGCATAACGCATAACGCATAACGCATAACGCATAACGCATAACGCATAACGCATAACGCATAACGCATAACGCATAACGCATAACGCATAACGCATAACGCATAACGCATAACGCATAACGCATAACGCATAACGCATAACGCATAACGCATAACGCATAACGCATAACGCATAACGCATAACGCATAACGCATAACGCATAACGCATAACGCATAACGCATAACGCATAACGCATAACGCATAACGCATAACGCATAACGCACAACGCACAACGCATAACGCAAACGCATAACGCATAACGCATAACGCATAACGCATAACGCATAACGCATAACGCATAACGCATAACGCATAACGCACAACGCATAACGCATAACGCACAACGCATAACGCATAACGCATAACGCATAACGCATAACGCATAACGCATAACGCATAACGCATAACGCATAACGCATAACGCATAACGCATAACGCATAACGCATAACGCATAACGCATAACGCATAACGCATAACGCATAACGCATAACGCATAACGCATAACGCATAACGCACAACGCACAACGCATAACGCAAACGCATAACGCATAACGTATAACGCACAACGCACAACGCACAACGCACAACGCACAACGCATAACGCATAACGCATAACGCATAACGCATAACGCATAACGCATAACGCATAACGCCTAACGCATAACGCATAACGCATAACGCATAACGCATAACGCATAACGCATAACGCATAACGCATAACGCATAACGCATAACGCATAACGCATAACGCATAACGCATAACGCATAACGCATAACGCATAACGCATAACGCATAACGCATAACGCATAACGCATAACGCATAACGCATAACGCATAACGCATAACGCATAACGCATAACGCATAACGCATAACGCATAACGCATAACGCATAACGCATAACGCATAACGCATAACGCATAACGCATAACGCATAACGCATAACGCATACCGCATAACGCATAACGCATAACGCATAACGCATAACGCATAACGCATAACGCATAACGCATAACGCATAACGCATAACGCATAACGCATAACGCATAACGCATAACGCATAACGCATAACGCATAACGCATAACGCATAACGCATAACGCATAACGCATAACGCATAACGCATAACGCATAACGCATAACGCATAACGCATAACGCATAACGCATAACGCATAACGCATAACGCATAACGCATAACGCATAACGCATAACGCGTTAAGGCATAACGCATAACGCATAACGCATAACGCATAACGCATAACGCATAACGCATAACGCATAACGCATAACGCATAACGCATAACGCATAACGCATAACGCATAACGCATAACGCATAACGCATAACGCATAACGCATAACGCATAACGCATAACGCATAACGCATAACGCATAACGCATAACGCATAACGCATAACGCATAACGCATAACGCATAACGCATAACGCATAACGCATAACGCATAACGCATAACGCAAACGCATAACGCATAACGCATAACGCACAACGCATAACGCAAACGCATAACGCACAACGCACAACGCACAACGCATAACGCATAACGCACAACGCACAACGCATAACGCATAACGCATAACGCATAACGCATAAGGCACAACGCATAACGCATAACGCATAACGCATAACGCATAACGCATAACGCATAACGCATAACGCATAACGCATAACGCATAACGCATAACGCATAACGCATAACGCATAACGCAAACGCATAACGCATAACGCATAACGCACAACGCATAACGCAAACGCATAACGCACAACGCACAACGCACAACGCATAACGCATAACGCACAACGCACAACGCATAACGCATAACGCATAACGCATAACGCATAACGCATAACGCATAAGGCACAACGCATAACGCATAACGCAAATCCATAACACATAACGCATAACGCACAACGCATAACGCATATCGCATAACGCATAACGCCTAACTCATATCCTACAACGCACAACGCACAACGCATAACGCATACCGCATAACGCATAACGCATAACGCACAACGCACAACGCAAATCCATAACACATAACGCATAACGCATAACGCATAACGCATAACGCATAACGCATAACGCATAACGCATAACGCATAACGCATAACGCATAACGCATAACGCATAACGCATAACGCATAACGCATAACGCATAACGCATAACGCATAACGCATAACGCATAACGCATAACGCATAACGCATAACGCATAACGCATAACGCATAACGCATAACGCATAACGCATAACGCACAACGCACAACGCATAACGCAAACGCATAACGCATAACGTATAACGCACAACGCACAACGCACAACGCACAACGCACAACGCACAACGCATAACGCATAACGCATAACGCATAACGCATAACGCATAACGCATAACGCACAACGCACAACGCATAACGCAAACGCATAACGCATAACGCATAACGTATAACGCACAACGCACAACGCACAACGCACAACGCACAACGCACAACGCACAACGCATAACGCATAACGCATAACGCACAACGCATAACGCATACCGCATAACGCATAACGCATAACGCACAACGCACAACGCAAATCCATAACACATAACGCATAACGCATAACGCATAACGCATAACGCATAACGCATAACGCATAACGCATAACGCATAACGCATAACGCATAACGCATAACGCATAACGCATAACGCATAACGCATAACGCATAACGCATAACGCATAACGCATAACGCATAACGCATAACGCATAACGCATAACGCATAACGCATAACGCATAACGCATAACGCATAACGCATAACGCATAACGCATAACGCATAACGCATAACGCATAACGCATAACGCATAACGCATAACGCATAACGCATAACGCATAACGCATAACGCATAACGCATAACGCATAACGCATAACGCATAACGCATAACGCATAACGCATAACGCATAACGCATAACGCATAACGCATAACGCATAACGCATAACGCATAACGCATAACGCATAACGCATAACGCATAACGCATAACGCATAACGCATAACGCATAACGCATAACGCATAACGCAAACGCATAACGCATAACGCATAACGCATAACGCATAACGCATAACGCATAACGCATAACGCATAACGCACAACGCACAACGCAAATCCATAACACATAACGCATAACGCATAACGCATAACGCATAACGCATAACGCATAACGCATAACGCATAACGCATAACGCATAACGCATAACGCATAACGCATAACGCATAACGCATAACGCATAACGCATAACGCATAACGCATAACGCATAACGCATAACGCATAACGCATAACGCATAACGCATAACGCATAACGCATAACGCATAACGCATAACGCATAACGCATAACGCATAACGCATAACGCATAACGCATAACGCATAACGCATAACGCATAACGCATAACGCATAACGCATAACGCATAACGCATAACGCATAACGCATAACGCATAACGCATAACGCATAACGCATAACGCATAACGCAAACGCATAACGCATAACGCATAACGCACAACGCATAACGCAAACGCATAACGCACAACGCACAACGCACAACGCATAACGCATAACGCACAACGCACAACGCATAACGCATAACGCATAACGCATAACGCATAACGCATAACGCATAAGGCACAACGCATAACGCATAACGCAAATCCATAACACATAACGCATAACGCACAACGCATAACGCATATCGCATAACGCATAACGCCTAACTCATATCCTACAACGCACAACGCACAACGCATAACGCATACCGCATAACGCATAACGCATAACGCACAACGCACAACGCAAATCCATAACACATAACGCATAACGCATAACGCATAACGCATAACGCATAACGCATAACGCATAACGCATAACGCATAACGCATAACGCATAACGCATAACGCATAACGCATAACGCATAACGCATAACGCATAACGCATAACGCATAACGCATAACGCATAACGCATAACGCATAACGCATAACGCATAACGCATAACGCATAACGCATAACGCATAACGCATAACGCATAACGCATAACGCACAACGCACAACGCATAACGCAAACGCATAACGCATAACGTATAACGCACAACGCACAACGCACAACGCACAACGCACAACGCACAACGCATAACGCATAACGCATAACGCATAACGCATAACGCATAACGCATAACGCACAACGCACAACGCATAACGCAAACGCATAACGCATAACGCATAACGTATAACGCACAACGCACAACGCACAACGCACAACGCACAACGCACAACGCATAACGCATAACGCATAACGCACAACGCATAACGCATACCGCATAACGCATAACGCATAACGCACAACGCACAACGCAAATCCATAACACATAACGCATAACGCATAACGCATAACGCATAACGCATAACGCATAACGCATAACGCATAACGCATAACGCATAACGCATAACGCATAACGCATAACGCATAACGCATAACGCATAACGCATAACGCATAACGCATAACGCATAACGCATAACGCATAACGCATAACGCATAACGCATAACGCATAACGCATAACGCATAACGCATAACGCATAACGCATAACGCATAACGCATAACGCATAACGCATAACGCATAACGCATAACGCATAACGCATAACGCATAACGCATAACGCATAACGCATAACGCATAACGCATAACGCATAACGCATAACGCATAACGCATAACGCATAACGCATAACGCATAACGCATAACGCATAACGCATAACGCATAACGCATAACGCATAACGCATAACGCATAACGCATAAAGCATAACGCATAACGCATAACGCACAACGCACAACGCACAACGCACAACGCACAACGCATAACGCATAACGCATAACGCATAACGCATAACGCACAACGCATAACGCAGAGCCCATAACACATAACGCATAACCCATAACGCATATCGCATAACTCATAACGCATAACGCACAACGCAGAGCCCATAACGCATAACGCATAACGCATAACGCATAACGCATAACGCATAACGCATAACGCATAACGCATAACGCATAAGGCACAACGCATAACGCATAACGCATAACGCAAATCCATAACACATAACGCATAACGCATAACGCATAACGCATAACACATAACGCATAACGCATAACGCATAACGCATAACGCATAACGCATAACGCATAACGCATAACGCATAACGCATAACGCATAACGCATAACGCATAACGCATAACGCATAACGCATAACGCATAACGCATAACGCATAACGCATAACGCATAACGCATAACGCATAACGCATAACGCATAACGCATAACGCATAACGCATAACGCATAACGCATAACGCATAACGCATAACGCATAACGCATAACGCATAACGCATAACGCATAACGCATAACGCATAACGCATAACGCATAACGCATAATGCATAACGCATAACGCATAACGCATAACGCATAACGCATAACGCATAACGCATAACGCATAACGCATAACGCATAACGCATAACGCATAACGCATAACGCATAACGCATAACGCATAAAGCATAACGCATAACGCATAACGCACAACGCACAACGCACAACGCACAACGCACAACGCATAACGCATAACGCATAACGCATAACGCATAACGCACAACGCATAACGCAGAGCCCATAACACATAACGCATAACCCATAACGCATATCGCATAACTCATAACGCATAACGCACAACGCAGAGCCCATAACGCATAACGCATAACGCATAACGCATAACGCATAACGCATAACGCATAAGGCACAACGCATAACGCATAACGCATAACGCAAATCCATAACACATAACGCATAACGCATAACGCATAACGCATAACACATAACGCATAACGCATAACGCATAACGCATAACGCATAACGCATAACGCATAACGCATAACGCATAACGCATAACGCATAACGCATAACGCATAACGCATAACGCATAACGCATAACGCATAACGCATAACGCATAACGCATAACGCATAACGCATAACGCATAACGCATAACGCATAACGCATAACGCATAACGCATAACGCATAACGCATAACGCATAACGCACAACGCACAACGCACAACGCACAACGCATAACGCATACCGCATAACGCATAACGCATAACGCATAACGCATAACGCATAACGCATAACGCATAACGCATAACGCATAACGCACAACGCACAACGCACAATGCACAACGCACAACGCATAACGCATAACGCATAACGCATAACGCACAACGCATAACGCAGAGCCCATAACACATAACGCATAACCCATAACGCATATCGCATAACTCATAACGCATAACGCACAACGCAGAGCCCATAACGCATAACGCATAACGCATAACGCATAACGCATAACGCATAAGGCACAACGCATAACGCATAACGCATAACGCAAATCCATAACACATAACGCATAACGCACAACGCATAACGCATAACGCATAACGCATATCGCATATCGCATAACGCATAACGCCTAACTCATATCCTACAACGCACAACGCACAACGCATAACGCATACCGCATAACGCATAACGCACAACGCATAACGCATAACGCATAACGCATAACGCATAACGCATAACGCATAACGCATAACGCATAACGCATAACGCATAACGCATAACGCATAACGCATAACGCATAACGCATAACGCATAACGCATAACGCATAACGCATAACGCATAACGCATAACGCATAACGCATAACGCATAACGCATAACGCATAACGCATAACGCATAACGCATAACGCATAACGCATAACGCATAACGCATAACGCATAACGCATAACGCATAACGCATAACGCATAACGCATAACGCATAACGCATAACGCATAACGCATAACGCATAACGCATAACGCATAACGCATACCGCATAACGCATAACGCATAACGCATAACGCATAACGCATAACGCATAACGCATAACGCATAACGCATAACGCATAACGCATAACGCATAACGCATAACGCATAACGCATAACGCATAACGCATAACGCATAACGCATAACGCATAAGGCATAACGCATAACGCATAACGCATAACGCATAACGCATAACGCATAACGCATAACGCATAACGCATAACGCATAACGCATAACGCATAACGCATAACGCATAACGCATAACGCATAACGCATAACGCATAACGCATAACGCATAACGCATAACGCATAACGCATAACGCATAACGCATAACGCATAACGCATAACGCATAACGCATAACGCATAACGCATAACGCATAACGCATAACGCATAACGCATAACGCATAACGCATAACGCATAACGCATAACGCAAACGCATAACGCATAACGCATAACGCACAACGCATAACGCAAACGCATAACGCACAACGCACAACGCACAACGCATAACGCATAACGCACAACGCACAACGCATAACGCATAACGCATAACGCATAACGCATAACGCATAAGGCACAACGCATAACGCATAACGCAAATCCATAACACATAACGCATAACGCACAACGCATAACGCATAACGCATATCGCATAACGCATAACGCCTAACTCATATCCTACAACGCACAACGCACAACGCATAACGCATACCGCATAACGCATAACGCATAACGCACAACGCACAACGCAAATCCATAACACATAACGCATAACGCATAACGCATAACGCATAACGCATAACGCATAACGCACAACGCACAACGCACAACGCACAACGCATAACGCATACCGCATAACGCATAACGCATAACGCATAACGCATAACGCATAACGCATAACGCATAACGCACAACGCACAACGCACAACGCACAACGCACAACGCATAACGCATAACGCATAACGCATAACGCATAACGCACAACGCATAACGCAGAGCCCATAACACATAACGCATAACCCATAACGCATATCGCATAACTCATAACGCATAACGCACAACGCAGAGCCCATAACGCATAACGCATAACGCATACCGCATAACGCATAACGCATAACGCACAACGCACAACGCAAATCCATAACACATAACGCATAACGCATAACGCATAACGCATAACGCATAACGCATAACGCACAACGCACAACGCACAACGCACAACGCATAACGCATACCGCATAACGCATAACGCATAACGCATAACGCATAACGCATAACGCATAACGCATAACGCATAACGCACAACGCATAACGCATAACGCAAATCCATAACACATAACGCATAACGCACAACGCATAACGCATAACGCATATCGCATAACGCATAACGCCTAACTCATATCCTACAACGCACAACGCACAACGCATAACGCATACCGCATAACGCATAACGCATAACGCACAACGCACAACGCAAATCCATAACACATAACGCATAACGCATAACGCATAACGCATAACGCATAACGCATAACGCATAACGCATAACGCATAACGCATAACGCATAACGCATAACGCATAACGCATAACGCATAACGCATAACGCATAACGCATAACGCATACCGCATAACGCATAACGCATAACGCATAACGCATAACGCATAACGCATAACGCATAACGCATAACGCATAACGCATAACGCATAACGCATAACGCATAACGCATAACGCATAACGCATAACGCATAACGCATAACGCATAACGCATAACGCATAACGCATAAGGCATAACGCATAACGCATAACGCATAACGCATAACGCATAACGCATAACGCATAACGCATAACGCATAACGCATAACGCATAACGCATAACGCATAACGCATAACGCATAACGCATAACGCATAACGCATAACGCATAACGCATAACGCATAACGCATAACGCATAACGCATAACGCATAACGCATAACGCATAACGCATAACGCATAACGCATAACGCATAACGCATAACGCATAACGCATAACGCATAACGCAAACGCATAACGCATAACGCATAACGCACAACGCATAACGCAAACGCATAACGCACAACGCACAACGCACAACGCATAACGCATAACGCACAACGCACAACGCATAACGCATAACGCATAACGCATAACGCATAACGCATAAGGCACAACGCATAACGCATAACGCAAATCCATAACACATAACGCATAACGCACAACGCATAACGCATAACGCATATCGCATAACGCATAACGCCTAACTCATATCCTACAACGCACAACGCACAACGCATAACGCATACCGCATAACGCATAACGCATAACGCACAACGCACAACGCAAATCCATAACACATAACGCATAACGCATAACGCATAACGCATAACGCATAACGCATAACGCACAACGCACAACGCACAACGCACAACGCATAACGCATACCGCATAACGCATAACGCATAACGCATAACGCATAACGCATAACGCATAACGCATAACGCACAACGCACAACGCACAACGCACAACGCACAACGCATAACGCATAACGCATAACGCATAACGCATAACGCACAACGCATAACGCAGAGCCCATAACACATAACGCATAACCCATAACGCATATCGCATAACTCATAACGCATAACGCACAACGCAGAGCCCATAACGCATAACGCATAACGCATACCGCATAACGCATAACGCATAACGCACAACGCACAACGCAAATCCATAACACATAACGCATAACGCATAACGCATAACGCATAACGCATAACGCATAACGCACAACGCACAACGCACAACGCACAACGCATAACGCATACCGCATAACGCATAACGCATAACGCATAACGCATAACGCATAACGCATAACGCATAACGCATAACGCACAACGCATAACGCATAACGCAAATCCATAACACATAACGCATAACGCACAACGCATAACGCATAACGCATATCGCATAACGCATAACGCCTAACTCATATCCTACAACGCACAACGCACAACGCATAACGCATACCGCATAACGCATAACGCATAACGCACAACGCACAACGCAAATCCATAACACATAACGCATAACGCATAACGCATAACGCATAACGCATAACGCATAACGCATAACGCATAACGCATAACGCATAACGCATAACGCATAACGCATAACGCATAACGCATAACGCATAACGCATAACGCATAACGCATAACGCATAACGCATAACGCATAACGCATAACGCATAACGCATAACGCATAACGCATAACGCATAACGCATAACGCATAACGCATAACGCATAACGCATAACGCATAACGCATAACGCATAACGCATAACGCATAACGCATAACGCATAACGCATAACGCATAACGCATAACGCATAACGCATAACGCATAACGCATAACGCATAACGCATAACGCATAACGCATAACGCACAACGCACAACGCACAACGCATAACGCATAACGCATAACGCATAACGCACAACGCATAACGCAGAGCCCATAACACATAACGCATAACCCATAACGCATATCGCATAACTCATAACGCATAACGCACAACGCAGAGCCCATAACGCATAACGCATAACGCATAACGCATAACGCATAACGCATAACGCATAAGGCACAACGCATAACGCATAACGCATAACGCATAACGCATAACGCATAACGCATAACGCATAACGCATAACGCATAACGCATAACGCATAACGCATAACGCATAACGCATAACGCATAACGCATAACGCATAACGCATAACGCATAACGCATAACGCATAACGCATAACGCATAACGCATAACGCATAACGCATAACGCATAACGCAAACGCATAACGCATAACGCATAACGCATAACGCATAACGCATAACGCATAACGCACAACGCACAACGCAAATCCATAACACATAACGCATAACGCATAACGCATAACGCATAACGCATAACGCATAACGCATAACGCATAACGCATAACGCATAACGCATAACGCATAACGCATAACGCATAACGCATAACGCATAACGCATAACGCATAACGCATAACGCATAACGCATAACGCATAACGCATAACGCATAACGCATAACGCATAACGCATAACGCATAACGCATAACGCATAACGCATAACGCATAACGCATAACGCATAACGCATAACGCAAACGCATAACGCATAACGCATAACGCACAACGCATAACGCAAACGCATAACGCACAACGCACAACGCACAACGCATAACGCATAACGCACAACGCACAACGCATAACGCATAACGCATAACGCATAACGCATAACGCATAACGCATAACGCATAACGCATAACGCATAACGCATAACGCATAAGGCACAACGCATAACGCAAATCCATAACACATAACGCATAACGCACAACGCATAACGCATAACGCATATCGCATAACGCATAACGCCTAACTCATATCCTACAACGCACAACGCACAACGCATAACGCATACCGCATAACGCATAACGCATAACGCACAACGCACAACGCAAATCCATAACACATAACGCATAACGCATAACGCATAACGCATAACGCATAACGCATAACGCATAACGCATAACGCATAACGCATAACGCATAACGCATAACGCATAACGCATAACGCATAACGCATAACGCATAACGCATAACGCATAACGCATAACGCATAACGCATAACGCATAACGCATAACGCATAACGCATAACGCATAACGCATAACGCATAACGCATAACGCATAACGCATAACGCATAACGCATAACGCATAACGCACAACGCACAACGCATAACGCATAACGTATAACGCACAACGCACAACGCACAACGCACAACGCACAACGCACAACGCACAACGCATAACGCATAACGCATAACGCATAACGCATAACGCATAACGCATAACGCATAACGCATAACGCATAACGCATAACGCATAACGCATAACGCACAACGCACAACGCATAACGCAAACGCATAACGCATAACGTATAACGCACAACGCACAACGCACAACGCACAACGCACAACGCACAACGCATAACGCATAACGCATAACGCATAACGCATAACGCATAACGCATAACGCATAACGCATAACGCATAACGCATAACGCATAACGCATAACGCATAACGCATAACGCATAACGCATAACGCATAACGCATAACGCATAACGCATAACGCATAACGCATAACGCATAACGCATAACGCATAACGCATAACGCATAACGCACAACGCACAACGCATAACGCAAACGCATAACGTATAACGCACAACGCACAACGCACAACGCACAACGCACAACGCATAACGCATAACGCATAACGCATAACGCATAACGCATAACGCATAACGCATAACGCATAACGCATAACGCACAACGCATAACGCAAACGCATAACGCACAACGCACAACGCACAACGCATAACGCATAACGCATAACGCACAACGCACAACGCATAACGCATAACGCATAACGCATAACGCATATCGCATAACGCATAAGGCACAACGCATAACGCATAACGCAAATCCATAACACATAACGCATAACGCACAACGCATAACGCATAACGCATATCGCATAACGCATAACGCCTAACTCATATCCTACAACGCACAACGCACAACGCATAACGCATACCGCATAACGCATAACGCACAACGCACAACGCAAATCCATAACACATAACGCATAACGCATAACGCATAACGCATAACGCATAACGCATAACGCATAACGCATAACGCATAACGCATAACGCATAACGCATAACGCATAACGCATAACGCATAACGCATAACGCATAACGCATAACGCATAACGCATAACGCATAACGCATAACGCATAACGCATAACGCATAACGCATAACGCATAACGCATAACGCATAACGCATAACGCACAACGCACAACGCATAACGCAAACGCATAACGCATAACGTATAACGCACAACGCACAACGCACAACGCACAACGCACAACGCACAACGCATAACGCATAACGCATAACGCATAACGCATAACGCATAACGCATAACGCATAACGCATAACGCATAACGCATAACGCATAACGCATAACGCATAACGCATAACGCACAACGCACAACGCATAACGCATAACGCATAACGCATAACGCATAACGCATAACGCATAACGCATAACGCATAACGCATAACGCATAACGCATAACGCATAACGCATAACGCATAACGCATAACGCATAACGCATAACGCATAACGCATAACGCATAACGCATAACGCATAACGCATAACGCATAACGCATAACGCATAACGCATAACGCATAACGCATAACGCATAACGCATAACGCATAACGCATAACGCATAACGCATAACGCATAACGCATAACGCATAACGCATAACGCATAACGCATAACGCATAACGCATAACGCAAACGCATAACGCATAACGCATAACGCACAACGCATAACGCAAACGCATAACGCACAACGCACAACGCATAACGCATAACGCACAACGCACAACGCACAACGCACAACGCACAACGCATAACGCATAACGCATAACGCATAACGCATAACGCACAACGCATAACGCAGAGCCCATAACACATAACGCATAACCCATAACGCATATCGCATAACTCATAACGCATAACGCACAACGCAGAGCCCATAACGCATAACGCATAACGCATAACGCATAACGCATAACGCATAACGCATAACGCATAACGCATAAGGCACAACGCATAACGCATAACGCATAACGCAAATCCATAACACATAACGCATAACGCACAACGCATAACGCATAACGCATAACGCATATCGCATAACGCATAACGCCTAACTCATATCCTACAACGCACAACGCACAACGCATAACGCATACCGCATAACGCATAACGCATAACGCATAACGCACAACGCATAACGCATAACGCATAACGCATAACGCATAACGCATAACGCATAACGCATAACGCATAACGCATAACGCATAACGCATAACGCATAACGCATAACGCATAACGCATAACGCATAACGCATAACGCATAACGCATAACGCATATGGCATAACGCATAACGCATAACGCATAACGCATAACGCATAACGCATAACGCATAACGCATAACGCATAACGCATACCGCATAACGCATAAGGCACAACGCATAACGCATAACGCATAACGCAAATCCATAACACATAACGCATAACGCACAACGCATAACGCATAACGCATAACGCATATCGCATAACGCATAACGCCTAACTCATATCCTACAACGCACAACGCACAACGCATAACGCATACCGCATAACGCATAACGCATAACGCATAACGCATAACGCACAACGCATAACGCATAACGCATAACGCATAACGTATAACGCATAACGCATAACGCATAACGCAAAACGCATAACGCATAACGCATAACGCATAACGCATAACGCATAACGCATAACGCATAACGCATAACGCATATGGCATAACGCATAACGCATAACGCATAACGCATAACGCATAACGCATAACGCATAACGCATAACGCATACCGCATAAGGCATAACGCATCACGCATAACGCATAACGCATAACGCATAACGCATAACGCATAACGCATAACGCATAACGCATAACGCATAACGCATAACGCATAACGCATAACGCATAACGCATAACGCATAACGCATAACGCATAACGCATAACGCATAACGCATAACGCAGAACGCACAACGCATAACGCATAACGCATAAGGCACAACGCATGACGCAAATCCATAACACATAACGCATAACGCACAACGCATAACGCATAACGCATATCGCATAACGCATAACGCCTAACTCATATCCTACAACGCACAACGCACAACGCATAACGCATACCGCATAACGCATAACGCATAACGCATAACGCATAAGGCACAACGCATAACGCATAACGCATAACGCAAATCCATAACACATAACGCATAACGCACAACGCATAACGCATAACGCATAACGCATAACGCAAACGCATAACGCACAACGCACAACGCATAACGCATAACGCACAACGCACAACGCACAACGCACAACGCACAACGCATAACGCATAACGCATAACGCATAACGCATAACGCACAACGCATAACGCAGAGCCCATAACACATAACGCATAACCCATAACGCATATCGCATAACTCATAACGCATAACGCACAACGCAGAGCCCATAACGCATAACGCATAACGCATAACGCATAACGCATAACGCATAACGCATAACGCATAAGGCACAACGCATAACGCATAACGCATAACGCAAATCCATAACACATAACGCATAACGCACAACGCATAACGCATAACGCATAACGCATATCGCATAACGCATAACGCCTAACTCATATCCTACAACGCACAACGCACAACGCATAACGCATACCGCATAACGCATAACGCATAACGCATAACGCACAACGCATAACGCATAACGCATAACGCATAACGCATAACGCATAACGCATAACGCATAACGCATAACGCATAACGCATAACGCATAACGCATAACGCATAACGCATAACGCATAACGCATAACGCATAACGCATAACGCATAACGCATATGGCATAACGCATAACGCATAACGCATAACGCATAACGCATAACGCATAACGCATAACGCATAACGCATAACGCATAACGCATACCGCATAACGCATAAGGCACAACGCATAACGCATAACGCATAACGCAAATCCATAACACATAACGCATAACGCACAACGCATAACGCATAACGCATAACGCATATCGCATAACGCATAACGCCTAACTCATATCCTACAACGCACAACGCACAACGCATAACGCATACCGCATAACGCATAACGCATAACGCATAACGCATAACGCACAACGCATAACGCATAACGCATAACGCATAACGTATAACGCATAACGCATAACGCATAACGCAAAACGCATAACGCATAACGCATAACGCATAACGCATAACGCATAACGCATAACGCATAACGCATAACGCATATGGCATAACGCATAACGCACAACGCATAACGCATAACGCATAACGCATAACGTATAACGCATAACGCATAACGCATAACGCAAAACGCATAACGCATAACGCATAACGCATAACGCATAACGCATAACGCATAACGCATAACGCATAACGCATATGGCATAACGCATAACGCATAACGCATAACGCATAACGCATAACGCATAACGCATAACGCATAACGCATAACGCATAACGCATAACGCATAACGCATAACGCATAACGCATAACGCATAACGCATAACGCATAACGCATAACGCATAACGCATAACGCATAACGCATAACGCATAACGCATAACGCACAACGCACAACGCATAACGCATAACGCATATCGCATAACGCATAACGCCTAACTCATATCCTACAACGCACAACGCACAACGCATAACGCATACCGCATAACGCATAACGCATAACGCACAACGCACAACGCAAATCCATAACACATAACGCATAACGCATAACGCATAACGCATAACGCATAACGCATAACGCATAACGCATAACGCATAACGCATAACGCATAACGCATAACGCATAACGCATAACGCATAACGCATAACGCATAACGCATAACGCATAACGCATAACGCATAACGCATAACGCATAACGCATAACGCATAACGCATAACGCATAACGCATAACGCATAACGCATAACGCATAACGCATAACGCATAACGCATAACGCATAACGCATAACGCACAACGCACAACGCATAACGCAAACGCATAACGCATAACGTATAACGCACAACGCACAACGCACAACGCACAACGCACAACGCACAACGCATAACGCATAACGCATAACGCATAACGCATAACGCATAACGCATAACGCATAACGCATAACGCATAACGCATAACGCATAACGCATAACGCATAACGCACAACGCACAACGCATAACGCAAACGCATAACGCATAACGTATAACGCACAACGCACAACGCACAACGCACAACGCACAACGCACAACGCATAACGCATAACGCATAACGCATAACGCATAACGCATAACGCATAACGCATAACGCATAACGCATAACGCATAACGCATAACGCATAACGCATAACGCATAACGCATAACGCATAACGCATAACGCATAACGCATAACGCATAACGCATAACGCATAACGCATAACGCATAACGCATAACGCATAACGCATAACGCATAACGCATAACGCATAACGCATAACGCACAACGCACAACGCATAACGCAAACGCATAACGTATAACGCACAACGCACAACGCACAACGCACAACGCACAACGCATAACGCATAACGCATAACGCATAACGCATAACGCATAACGCATAACGCATAACGCATAACGCATAACGCACAACGCATAACGCAAACGCATAACGCACAACGCACAACGCACAACGCATAACGCATAACGCATAACGCACAACGCACAACGCATAACGCATAACGCATAACGCATAACGCATATCGCATAACGCATAAGGCACAACGCATAACGCATAACGCAAATCCATAACACATAACGCATAACGCACAACGCATAACGCATAACGCATATCGCATAACGCATAACGCCTAACTCATATCCTACAACGCACAACGCACAACGCATAACGCATACCGCATAACGCATAACGCACAACGCACAACGCAAATCCATAACACATAACGCATAACGCATAACGCATAACGCATAACGCATAACGCATAACGCATAACGCATAACGCATAACGCATAACGCATAACGCATAACGCATAACGCATAACGCATAACGCATAACGCATAACGCATAACGCATAACGCATAACGCATAACGCATAACGCATAACGCATAACGCATAACGCATAACGCATAACGCACAACGCACAACGCATAACGCAAACGCATAACGCATAACGTATAACGCACAACGCACAACGCACAACGCACAACGCACAACGCACAACGCATAACGCATAACGCATAACGCATAACGCATAACGCATAACGCATAACGCATAACGCATAACGCATAACGCATAACGCATAACGCATAACGCACAACGCACAACGCACAACGCACAACGCATAACGCATAACGCATAACGCATAACGCATAACGCATAACGCATAACGCATAACGCATAACGCATAACGCATAACGCATAACGCATAACGCATAACGCATAACGCATAACGCATAACGCATAACGCATAACGCATAACGCATAACGCATAACGCATAACGCATAACGCATAACGCATAACGCATAACGCATAACGCATAACGCATAACGCATAACGCATAACGCATAACGCATAACGCATAACGCATAACGCATAACGCATAACGCATAACGCATAACGCATAACGCATAACGCATAACGCATAACGCATAACGCAAACGCATAACGCATAACGCATAACGCACAACGCATAACGCAAACGCATAACGCACAACGCACAACGCATAACGCATAACGCACAACGCACAACGCACAACGCACAACGCACAACGCATAACGCATAACGCATAACGCATAACGCATAACGCACAACGCATAACGCAGAGCCCATAACACATAACGCATAACCCATAACGCATATCGCATAACTCATAACGCATAACGCACAACGCAGAGCCCATAACGCATAACGCATAACGCATAACGCATAACGCATAACGCATAACGCATAACGCATAACGCATAACGCATAACGCATAAGGCACAACGCATAACGCATAACGCATAACGCAAATCCATAACACATAACGCATAACGCACAACGCATAACGCATAACGCATAACGCATATCGCATAACGCATAACGCCTAACTCATATCCTACAACGCACAACGCACAACGCATAACGCATACCGCATAACGCATAACGCATAACGCATAACGCACAACGCATAACGCATAACGCATAACGCATAACGCATAACGCATAACGCATAACGCATAACGCATAACGCATAACGCATAACGCATAACGCATAACGCATAACGCATAACGCATAACGCATAACGCATAACGCATAACGCATAACGCATAACGCATAACGCATAACGCATAACGCATAACGCATATGGCATAACGCATAACGCATAACGCATAACGCATAACGCATAACGCATAACGCATAACGCATAACGCATAACGCATAACGCATACCGCATAACGCATAAGGCACAACGCATAACGCATAACGCATAACGCAAATCCATAACACATAACGCATAACGCACAACGCATAACGCATAACGCATAACGCATATCGCATAACGCATAACGCCTAACTCATATCCTACAACGCACAACGCACAACGCATAACGCATACCGCATAACGCATAACGCATAACGCATAACGCATAACGCACAACGCATAACGCATAACGCATAACGCATAACGCATAACGCATAACGCATAACGCATAACGCAAAACGCATAACGCATAACGCATAACGCATAACGCATAACGCATAACGCATAACGCATAACGCATAACGCATAACGCATAACGCATAACGCATAACGCATAACGCATAACGCATAAGGCACAACGCATAACGCATAACGCATAACGCAAATCCATAACACATAACGCATAACGCACAACGCATAACGCATAACGCATAACGCATATCGCATAACGCATAACGCCTAACTCATATCCTACAACGCACAACGCACAACGCATAACGCATACCGCATAACGCATAACGCATAACGCATAACGCACAACGCATAACGCATAACGCATAACGCATAACGCATAACGCATAACGCATAACGCATAACGCATAACGCATAACGCATAACGCATAACGCATAACGCATAACGCATAACGCATAACGCATAACGCATAACGCATAACGCATAACGCATATGGCATAACGCATAACGCATAACGCATAACGCATAACGCATAACGCATAACGCATAACGCATAACGCATAACGCATAACGCATACCGCATAACGCATAAGGCACAACGCATAACGCATAACGCATAACGCAAATCCATAACACATAACGCATAACGCACAACGCATAACGCATAACGCATAACGCATATCGCATAACGCATAACGCCTAACTCATATCCTACAACGCACAACGCACAACGCATAACGCATACCGCATAACGCATAACGCATAACGCATAACGCATAACGCACAACGCATAACGCATAACGCATAACGCATAACGCATAACGCATAACGCATAACGCATAACGCAAAACGCATAACGCATAACGCATAACGCATAACGCATAACGCATAACGCATAACGCATAACGCATAACGCATAACGCATAACGCATATGGCATAACGCATAACGCATAACGCATAACGCATAACGCATAACGCATAACGCAATAACGCATAACGCATACCGCATAAGGCATAACGCATCACGCATAACGCATAACGCATAACGCATAACGCATAACGCATAACGCATAACGCATAACGCATAACGCATAACGCATAACGCATAACGCATAACGCATAACGCATAACGCATAACGCATAACGCATAACGCATAACGCATAACGCATAACGCATAACGCAGAACGCACAACGCATAACGCATAACGCACAACGCATAACGCACAACGCATAACGCAAACGCATTACGCACAACGCACAACGCACAACGCATAACGCACAACGCACAACGAACAACGCATAACGCATAACGCATAACGCATAACGCATAACGCATAACGCATAACGCATAACGCATAACGCATAACGCATAACGCATAACGCATAACGCACAACGCACAACGCACAACGCATAGCGCACAACGCACAACGCACAACGCACAACGCATAACGCATAACGCATAACGCATAACGCATAACGCATAACGCATAACGCATAACGCATAACGCATAACGCATAACGCATAACGCATAACGCATAACGCATAACGCATAACGCATAACGCATAACGCATAACGCATAACGCATAACGCATAACGCATAACGCATAACGCATAACGCATAACGCATAACGCATAACGCATAACGCATAACGCATAACGCATAACGCATAACGCATAACGCATAACGCATAACGCATAACGCATAACGCATAACGCATAACGCAAACGCATAACGCATAACGCATAACGCACAACGCATAACGCAAACGCATAACGCACAACGCACAACGCATAACGCATAACGCACAACGCACAACGCACAACGCACAACGCACAACGCACAACGCATAACGCATAACGCATAACGCATAACGCATAACGCACAACGCATAACGCAGAGCCCATAACACATAACGCATAACCCATAACGCATATCGCATAACTCATAACGCATAACGCACAACGCAGAGCCCATAACGCATAACGCATAACGCATAACGCATAACGCATAACGCATAACGCATAACGCATAACGCATAACGCATAAGGCACAACGCATAACGCATAACGCATAACGCAAATCCATAACACATAACGCATAACGCACAACGCATAACGCATAACGCATAACGCATATCGCATAACGCATAACGCCTAACTCATATCCTACAACGCACAACGCACAACGCATAACGCATACCGCATAACGCATAACGCATAACGCATAACGCACAACGCATAACGCATAACGCATAACGCATAACGCATAACGCATAACGCATAACGCATAACGCATAACGCATAACGCATAACGCATAACGCATAAGGCACAACGCATAACGCATAACGCATAACGCAAATCCATAACACATAACGCATAACGCACAACGCATAACGCATAACGCATAACGCATATGGCATAACGCATAACGCATAACGCATAACGCATAACGCATAACGCATAACGCATAACGCATAACGCATAACGCATACCGCATAAGGCATAACGCATCACGCATAACGCATAACGCATAACGCATAACGCATAACGCATAACGCATAACGCATAACGCATAACGCATAACGCATAACGCATAACGCATAACGCATATGGCATAACGCATAACGCATAACGCATAACGCATAACGCATAACGCATAACGCATAACGCATAACGCATACCGCATAAGGCATAACGCATCACGCATAACGCATAACGCATAACGCATAACGCATAACGCATAACGCATAACGCATAACGCATAACGCACAACGCACAACGCACAACGCATAACGCACAACGCACAACGCACAACGCACAACGCACAACGCAGAACGCATAACGCATAACGCATAACGCATAACGCATAACGCATAACGCATAACGCATAACGCATAACGCATAACGCATAACGCATAACGCATAACGCATAACGCATAACGCATAACGCATAACGCATAACGCATAACGCATAACGCATAACGCATAACGCATAACGCATAACGCATAACGCATAACGCATAACGCATAACGCATAACGCATAACGCATAACGCATAACGCATAACGCATAACGCATAACGCATAACGCATAACGCATAACGCATAACGCATAACGCATAACGCATAACGCATAACGCATAACGCATAACGCATAACGCATAACGCATAACGCATAACGCATAACGCATAACGCATAACGCATAACGCATAACGCATAACGCATAACGCATAACGCATAACGCATAACGCATAACGCATAACGCACAACGCACAACGCACAACGCATAACGCATACCGCATAACGCATAACGCATAACGCATAACGCATAAAGCAGAGCCCATAACACATAACGCATAACCCATAACGCATATCGCATAACTCATAACGCATAACGCATAACGCATAACGCATAACGCATAACGCATAACGCATAACGCATAACGCATAACGCATAACGCATAACGCATAACGCATAACGCATAAGGCATAACGCATCACGCATAACGCATAACGCATAACGCATAACGCATAACGCATAACGCATAACGCATAACGCATAACGCATAACGCATAACGCATAACGCATAACGCATAACGCATAACGCATAACGCATAACGCATAACGCATAACGCATAACGCATAACGCATAACGCATAACGCATAACGCATAACGCATAACGCATAACGCATAACGCATAACGCATAACGCATAACGCATAACGCATAACGCATAACGCACAACGCACAACGCACAACGCACAACGCATAACGCACAACGCACAACGCACAACGCATAACGCATAACGCATAACGCATAACGCATAACGCATAACGCATAACGCATAACGCATAACGCATAACGCATAACGCATAACGCATAACGCATAACGCACAACGCACAACGCACAACGCACAACGCATAACGCACAACGCACAACGCATAACGCATAACGCATAACGCATAACGCATAACGCATAACGCATAACGCATAACGCATAACGCATAACGCATAACGCATAACGCATAACGCATAACGCATAACGCATAACGCATAACGCATAACGCATAACGCATAACGCATAACGCATAACGCATAACGCATAACGCACAACGCACAACGCATAACGCATAACGCACAACGCACAACGCACAACGCATAACGCATACCGCATAACGCATAACGCATAACGCATAACGCATAACGCATAACGCATAACGCACAACGCACAACGCACAACGCACAACGCACAACGCACAACGCATAACGCATAACGCATAACGCATAACGCATAACGCAGAGCCCATAACACATAACGCATAACCCATAACGCATATCGCATAACTCATAACGCATAACGCACAACGCAGAGCCCATAACGCATAACGCATAACGCATAAGGCACAACGCATAACGCATAACGCAAATCCATAACACATAACGCATAACGCACAACGCATAACGCATAACGCATAACGCATATCGCATAACGCATAACGCCTAACTCATATCCTACAACGCACAACGCACAACGCATAACGCATACCGCATAACGCATAACGCATAACGCACAACGCATAACGCATAACGCATAACGCATAACGCATAACGCATAACGCATAACGCATAACGCATAACGCATAACGCATAACGCATAACGCATAACGCATAACGCATAACGCATAACGCATAACGCATAACGCATAACGCATAACGCATAACGCATAACGCATAACGCATAACGCATAACGCATAACGCATAACGCATAACGCATAACGCATAACGCATAACGCATAACGCATAACGCATAACGCATAACGCATAACGCATAACGCATAACGCATAACGCATAACGCATAACGCATAACGCACAACGCACAACGCACAACGCACAACGCACAACGCATAACGCATACCGCATAACGCATAACGCATAACGCATAACGCATAACGCATAACGCACAACGCACAACGCACAACGCACAACGCACAACGCACAACGCACAACGCATAACGCATAACGCATAACGCATAACGCACAACGCATAACGCAGAGCCCATAACACATAACGCATAACCCATAACGCATATCGCATAACTCATAACGCATAACGCATAACGCATAACGCATAACGCATAACGCATAACGCATAACGCATAACGCACAACGCATAACGCATAACGCATAACGCATAACGCATAACGCATAACGCATAACGCATAACGCATAACGCATAACGCATAACGCATAACGCATAACGCATAACGCATAACGCATAACGCATAACGCATAACGCATAACGCATAACGCATAACGCATAACGCATAACGCATAACGCATAACGCATAACGCATAACGCATAACGCATAACGCATAACGCATAACGCATAACGCATAACGCATAACGCATAACGCATAACGCATAACGCATAACGCATAACGCATAACGCATAACGCATAACGCACAACGCACAACGCACAACGCACAACGCATAACGCATACCGCATAACGCATAACGCATAACGCATAACGCATAACGCATAACGCATAACGCACAACGCACAACGCACAACGCACAACGCACAACGCACAACGCACAACGCATAACGCATAACGCATAACGCACAACGCATAACGCACAACGCATAACGCAGAGCCCATAACACATAACGCATAACCCATAACGCATATCGCATAACTCATAACGCATAACGCATAACGCATAACGCATAACGCATAACGCATAACGCATAACGCATAACGCATAACGCATAACGCATAACGCATAACGCATAACGCATAACGCATAACGCATAACGCATAACGCATAACGCATAACGCATAACGCATAACGCATAACGCATAACGCATAACGCATAACGCATAACGCATAACGCATAACGCACAACGCACAACGCACAACGCACAACGCACAACGCATAACGCATACCGCATAACGCATAACGCATAACGCATAACGCATAACGCATAACGCACAACGCACAACGCACAACGCACAACGCACAACGCACAACGCACAACGCATAACGCATAACGCATAACGCATAACGCACAACGCATAACGCAGAGCCCATAACACATAACGCATAACCCATAACGCATATCGCATAACTCATAACGCATAACGCATAACGCATAACGCATAACGCATAACGCATAACGCATAACGCATAACGCACAACGCATAACGCATAACGCATAACGCATAACGCATAACGCATAACGCATAACGCATAACGCATAACGCATAACGCATAACGCATAACGCATAACGCATAACGCATAACGCATAACGCATAACGCATAACGCATAACGCATAACGCATAACGCATAACGCATAACGCATAACGCATAACGCATAACGCATAACGCATAACGCATAACGCATAACGCATAACGCATAACGCATAACGCATAACGCATAACGCATAACGCATAACGCATAACGCATAACGCATAACGCATAACGCACAACGCACAACGCACAACGCACAACGCATAACGCATACCGCATAACGCATAACGCATAACGCATAACGCATAACGCATAACGCATAACGCACAACGCACAACGCACAACGCACAACGCACAACGCACAACGCACAACGCATAACGCATAACGCATAACGCACAACGCATAACGCACAACGCATAACGCAGAGCCCATAACACATAACGCATAACCCATAACGCATATCGCATAACTCATAACGCATAACGCATAACGCATAACGCATAACGCATAACGCATAACGCATAACGCATAACGCATAACGCATAACGCATAACGCATAACGCATAACGCATAACGCATAACGCATAACGCATAACGCATAACGCATAACGCATAACGCATAACGCATAACGCATAACGCATAACGCATAACGCATAACGCATAACGCATAACGCATAACGCATAACGCATAACGCATAACGCATAACGCATAACGCATAACGCATAACGCATAACGCATAACGCATAACGCATAACGCATAACGCATA
This sequence comes from Lasioglossum baleicum, assembly GCF_051020765.1. Lineage (NCBI taxonomy): Eukaryota > Metazoa > Arthropoda > Insecta > Hymenoptera > Halictidae > Lasioglossum > Lasioglossum baleicum. The sequence continues at coordinate 93,530 of NW_027469316.1, read as the reverse complement.
ACGCATAACGCATAACGCATAACGCATAACGCATAACGCATAACGCATAACGCATAACGCATAACGCATAACGCATAACGCATAACGCATAACGCATAACGCATAACGCATAACGCATAACGCATAACGCATAACGCATAACGCATAACGCATAACGCATAACGCATAACGCATAACGCATAACGCATAACGCATAACGCATAACGCATAACGCAAACGCATAACGCATAACGCATAACGCACAACGCATAACGCAAACGCATAACGCACAACGCACAACGCACAACGCATAACGCATAACGCATAACGCACAACGCACAACGCATAACGCATAACGCATAACGCATAACGCATAACGCATAAGGCACAACGCATAACGCATAACGCAAATCCATAACACATAACGCATAACGCACAACGCATAACGCATAACGCATATCGCATAACGCATAACGCCTAACTCATATCCTACAACGCACAACGCACAACGCATAACGCATACCGCATAACGCATAACGCATAACGCACAACGCACAACGCAAATCCATAACACATAACGCATAACGCATAACGCATAACGCATAACGCATAACGCATAACGCATAACGCACAACGCACAACGCATAACGCATACCGCATAACGCATAACGCATAACGCATAACGCATAACGCATAACGCATAACGCATAACGCATAACGCACAACGCACAACGCACAACGCACAACGCACAACGCATAACGCATAACGCATAACGCATAACGCATAACGCACAACGCATAACGCAGAGCCCATAACACATAACGCATAACCCATAACGCATATCGCATAACTCATAACGCATAACGCACAACGCACAACGCACAACGCACAACGCACAACGCACAACGCACAACGCATAACGCATAACGCATAACGCATAACGCATAACGCACAACGCATAACGCAGAGCCCATAACACATAACGCATAACCCATAACGCATATCGCATAACTCATAACGCATAACGCACAACGCAGAGCCCATAACGCATAACGCATAACGCATAACGCATAACGCATAACGCATACGGCACAACGCATAATTCATAACGCATAACGCAAATCCATAACACATAACGCATAACGCACAACGCATAACGCATAACGCATAACGCATAACGCATAACGCATAACGCATATCGCATAACGCATAACGCCTAACTCATATCCTACAACGCACAACGCACAACGCATAACGCATACCGCATAACGCATAACGCATAACGCACAACGCATAACGCATAACGCATAACGCATAACGCATAACGCATAACGCATAACGCATAACGCATAACGCATAACGCATAACGCATAACGCATAACGCATAACGCATAACGCATAACGCATAACGCATAACGCATAACGCATAACGCATAACGCATAACGCATAACGCATAACGCATAACGCATAACGCATAACGCATAACGCATATGGCATAACGCATAACGCATCACGCATAACGCATAACGCATAACGCATAACGCATAACGCATAACGCATAACGCACAACGCACAACGCACAACGCATAACGCATACCGCATAACGCATAACGCATAACGCATAACGCATAACGCATAACGCATAACGCACAACGCACAACGCACAACGCACAACGCACAACGCACAACGCATAACGCATAACGCATAACGCATAACGCATAACGCACAACGCATAACGCAGAGCCCATAACACATAACGCATAACCCATAACGCATATCGCATAACTCATAACGCATAACGCACAACGCAGAGCCCATAACGCATAACGCATAACGCATAACGCATAAGGCACAACGCATAACGCATAACGCAAATCCATAACACATAACGCATAACGCACAACGCATAACGCATAACGCATATCGCATAACGCATAACGCCTAACTCATATCCTACAACGCACAACGCACAACGCATAACGCATACCGCATAACGCATAACGCATAACGCACAACGCACAACGCAAATCCATAACACATAACGCATAACGCATAACGCATAACGCATAACGCATAACGCATAACGCATAACGCATAACGCATAACGCATAACGCATAACGCATAACGCATAACGCATAACGCATAACGCATAACGCATAACGCATAACGCATAACGCATAACGCATAACGCATAACGCATAACGCATAACGCATAACGCATAACGCATAACGCATAACGCATAACGCATAACGCATAACGCATAACGCATAACGCATAACGCACAACGCACAACGCACAACGCACAACGCACAACGCACAACGCATAACGCATAACGCATAACGCATAACGCATAACGCACAACGCATAACGCAGAGCCCATAACACATAACGCATAACCCATAACGCATATCGCATAACTCTTAACGCATAACGCACAACGCAGAGCCCATAACGCATAACGCATAACGCATAACGCATAACGCATAACGCATAACGCATAACGCATAACGCATAACGCATAAGGCACAACGCATAACGCATAACGCAAATCCATAACACATAACGCATAACGCACAACGCATAACGCATAACGCATAACGCATATCGCATAACGCATAACGCCTAACTCATATCCTACAACGCACAACGCACAACGCATAACGCATACCGCATAACGCATAACGCATAACGCACAACGCATAACGCACAACGCATAACGCATAACGCATAACGCATAACGCATAACGCATAACGCATAACGCATAACGCATAACGCATAACGCATAACGCATAACGCATAACGCATAACGCATAACGCATAACGCATAACGCATAACGCATAACGCATAACGCATAACGCATAACGCATAACGCACAACGCATAACGCATAACGCACAACGCACAACGCACAACGCACAACGCATAACGCACAACGCACAACGCATAACGCATAACGCATAACGCATAACGCATAACGCATAACGCATAACGCATAACGCATAACGCATAACGCATAACGCATAACGCATAACGCATAACGCATAACGCATAACGCATAACGCATAACGCATAACGCATAACGCATAACGCACAACGCACAACGCACAACGCACAACGCACAACGCATAACGCATAACGCATAACGCATAACGCATAACGCATAACGCACAACGCATAACGCAGAGCCCATAACGCATAATGCATAACCCATAACGCATATCGCATAACTCATAACGCATAACGCACAACGCAGAGCCCATAACGCATAACGCATAACGCATAACGCATAAGGCACAACGCATAACGCATAACGCAAATCCATAACACATAACGCATAACGCACAACGCATAACGCATAACGCATAACGCATAACGCATAACGCATAACGCATAACGCATAACGCATATCGCATAACGCATAACGCCTAACTCATATCCTACAAAGCATAACGCATAACGCATAACGCATAACGCATAACGCATAACGCATAACGCATAACGCATAACGCATAACGCATAACGCATAACGCATAACGCATAACGCATAACGCATAACGCATAACGCATAACGCATAACGCATAACGCATAACGCATAACGCATAACGCATAACGCATAACGCATAACGCATAACGCATAACGCATAACGCATAACGCATAACGCATAACGCATAACGCATAACGCATAACGCATAACGCATAACGCATAACGCATAACGCATAACGCATAACGCATAACGCATAACGCATAACGCATAACGCATAACGCATAACGCATAACGCATAACGCATAACGCATAACGCATAACGCATAACGCATAACGCATAACGCATAACGCATAACGCATAACGCATAACGCATAACGCATAACGCATAACGCAAAACGCATAACGCATAACGCATAACGCATAACGCATAACGCATAACGCATAACGCATAACGCATAACGCATAACGCATAACGCATAACGCATAACGCATAACGCATAACGCATAACGCATAACGCATAACGCATAACGCATAACGCATAACGCATAACGCATAACGCATAACGCATAACGCATAACGCATAACGCATAACGCACAACGCACAACGCACAACGCACAACGCACAACGCAGAACGCATAACGCATAACGCATAACGCATAACGCATAACGCATAACGCATAACGCATAACGCATAACGCATAACGCATAACGCATAACGCATAACGCATAACGCATAACGCATAACGCATAACGCATAACGCATAACGCATAACGCATAACGCATAACTCATAACGCATAACGCATAACGCATAACGCATAACGCATAACGCATAACGCATAACGCATAACGCATAACGCATAACGCATAACGCATAACGCATAACGCATAACGCATAACGCATAACGCAAACGCATAACGCATAACGCATAACGCACAACGCATAACGCAAACGCATAACGCACAACGCAAAACGCACAACGCATAACGCATAACGCACAACGCACAACGCATAACGCATAACGCATAACGCATAACGCATAACGCATAACGCATAACGCATAACGCATAACGCATAACGCATAACGCATAACGCATAACGCATAACGCATAACGCATAACGCATAACGCATAACGCATAACGCACAACGCACAACGCACAACGCACAACGCACAACGCATAACGCATAACGCATAACGCATAACGCATAACGCATAACGCATAACGCACAACGCATAACGCAGAGCCCATAACGCATAATGCATAACCCATAACGCATATCGCATAACTCATAACGCATAACGCACAACGCAGAGCCCATAACGCATAACGCATAACGCATAACGCATAACGCATAAGGCACAACGCATAACGCATAACGCAAATCCATAACACATAACGCATAACGCACAACGCATAACGCATAACGCATAACGCATAACGCATAACGCATAACGCATAACGCATAACGCATATCGCATAACGCATAACGCCTAACTCATATCCTACAAAGCATAACGCATAACGCATAACGCATAACGCATAACGCATAACGCATAACGCATAACGCATAACGCATAACGCATAACGCATAACGCATAACGCATAACGCATAACGCATAACGCATAACGCATAACGCATAACGCATAACGCATAACGCATAACGCATAACGCATAACGCATAACGCATAACGCATAACGCATAACGCATAACGCATAACGCATAACGCATAACGCATAACGCATAACGCATAACGCATAACGCATAACGCATAACGCATAACGCATAACGCATAACGCATAACGCATAACGCATAACGCATAACGCATAACGCATAACGCATAACGCATAACGCATAACGCATAACGCATAACGCATAACGCATAACGCATAACGCATAACGCATAACGCATAACGCATAACGCATAACGCATAACGCATAACGCATAACGCATAACGCATAACGCATAACGCATAACGCATAACGCATAACGCATAACGCATAACGCATAACGCATAACGCATAACGCATAACGCATAACGCATAACGCATAACGCATAACGCATAACGCATAACGCATAACGCATAACGCATAACGCATAACGCATAACGCATAACGCATAACGCATAACGCATAACGCATAACGCATAACGCATAACGCATAACGCATAACGCATAACGCATAACGCATAACGCATAACGCATAACGCATAACGCATAACGCATAACGCATAACGCATAACGCCTAACTCATATCCTACAAAGCATAACGCATAACGCATAACGCATAACGCATAACGCATAACGCATAACGCATAACGCATAACGCATAACGCATAACGCATAACGCATAACGCATAACGCATAACGCATAACGCATAACGCATAACGCATAACGCATAACGCATAACGCATAACGCATAACGCATAACGCATAACGCATAACGCATAACGCATAACGCATAACGCATAACGCATAACGCATAACGCATAACGCATAACGCATAACGCATAACGCATAACGCATAACGCATAACGCATAACGCATAACGCATAACGCATAACGCATAACGCATAACGCATAACGCATAACGCATAACGCATAACGCATAACGCATAACGCATAACGCATAACGCATAACGCATAACGCATAACGCATAACGCATAACGCATAACGCATAACGCATAACGCATAACGCATAACGCATAACGCATAACGCATAACGCATAACGCATAACGCCTAACTCATATCCTACAAAGCATAACGCATAACGCATAACGCATAACGCATAACGCATAACGCATAACGCATAACGCATAACGCATAACGCATAACGCATAACGCATAACGCATAACGCATAACGCAGAACGCATAACGCATAACGCATAACGCATAACGCATAACGCATAACGCATAACGCATAACGCATAACGCATAACGCATAACGCATAACGCATAACGCATAACGCATAACGCATAACGCATAACGCATAACGCATAACGCATAACGCATAACGCAAAACGCATAACGCATAACGCATAACGCATAACGCATAACGCATAACGCATAACGCATAACGCATAACGCATAACGCAAAACGCATAACGCATAACGCATAACGCATAACGCATAACGCATAACGCATAACGCATAACGCATAACGCATAACGCATAACGCATAACGCATAACGCATAACGCATAACGCATAACGCATAACGCAAATCCATAACACATAACGCATAACGCACAACGCATATCGCATAACGCATAACGCCTAACTCATATCCTACAAAGCATAACGCATAACGCATAACGCATAACGCATAACGCATAACGCATAACGCATAACGCATAACGCATAACGCATAACGCATAACGCATAACGCATAACGCATAACGCATAACGCATAACGCATAACGCATAACGCATAACGCATAACGCATAACGCATAACGCATAACGCATAACGCATAACGCATAACGCATAACGCATAACGCATAACGCATAACGCATAACGCATAACGCATAACGCATAACGCATAACGCATAACGCATAACGCATAACGCATAACGCATAACGCATAACGCATAACGCATAACGCATAACGCATAACGCATAACGCATAACGCATAACGCATAACGCATAACGCATAACGCATAACGCATAACGCATAACGCATAACGCATAACGCATAACGCATAACGCATAACGCATAACGCATAACGCATAACGCATAACGCATAACGCATAACGCATAACGCATAACGCATAACGCATAACGCATAACGCATAACGCATAACGCATAACGCATAACGCATAACGCATAACGCATAACGCCTAACTCATATCCTACAAAGCATAACGCATAACGCATAACGCATAACGCATAACGCATAACGCATAACGCATAACGCATAACGCATAACGCATAACGCATAACGCATAACGCAGAACGCATAACGCATAACGCATAACGCATAACGCATAACGCATAACGCATAACGCATAACGCATAACGCATAACGCATAACGCATAACGCATAACGCATAACGCATAACGCATAACGCATAACGCATAACGCATAACGCATAACGCATAACGCATAACGCAAAACGCATAACGCATAACGCATAACGCATAACGCATAACGCATAACGCATAACGCATAACGCATAACGCATAACGCAAAACGCATAACGCATAACGCATAACGCATAACGCATAACGCATAACGCATAACGCATAACGCATAACGCATAACGCATAACGCATAACGCATAACGCATAACGCATAACGCATAACGCATAACGCATAACGCATAACGCAAATCCATAACACATAACGCATAACGCACAACGCATATCGCATAACGCATAACGCCTAACTCATATCCTACAAAGCATAACGCATAACGCATAACGCATAACGCATAACGCATAACGCATAACGCATAACGCATAACGCATAACGCATAACGCATAACGCATAACGCATAACGCATAACGCATAACGCATAACGCATAACGCATAACGCATAACGCATAACGCATAACGCATAACGCATAACGCATAACGCATAACGCATAACGCATAACGCATAACGCATAACGCATAACGCATAACGCATAACGCATAACGCATAACGCATAACGCATAACGCATAACGCATAACGCATAACGCATAACGCATAACGCATAACGCATAACGCATAACGCATAACGCATAACGCATAACGCATAACGCATAACGCATAACGCAAAACGCATAACGCATAACGCATAACGCATAACGCATAACGCATAACGCATAACGCATAACGCATAACGCATAACGCATAACGCATAACGCATAACGCATAACGCCTAACTCATATCCTACAAAGCATAACGCATAACGCATAACGCATAACGCATAACGCATAACGCATAACGCATAACGCATAACGCATAACGCATAACGCATAACGCATAACGCATAACGCATAACGCATAACGCATAACGCATAACGCATAACGCATAACGCATAACGCATAACGCATAACGCATAACGCATAACGCATAACGCATAACGCATAACGCATAACGCATAACGCATAACGCATAACGCATAACGCATAACGCATAACGCATAACGCATAACGCATAACGCATAACGCATAACGCATAACGCATAACGCATAACGCATAACGCATAACGCATAACGCATAACGCATAACGCATAACGCATAACGCATAACGCATAACGCATAACGCATAACGCATAACGCATAACGCATAACGCATAACGCATAACGCATAACGCAAACGCATAACGCATAACGCATAACGCATAACGCATAACGCATAACGCATAACGCATAACGCATAACGCATAACGCATAACGCATAACGCATAACGCATAACGCATAACGCATAACGCATAACGCATAACGCACAACGCACAACGCACAACGCATAACGCATAACGCACAACGCATAACGCAGAGCCCATAACACATAACGCATAACCCATAACGCATATCGCATAACTCATAACGCATAACGCACAACGCAGAGCCCATAACGCATAACGCATAACGCATAACGCATAACGCATAAGGCACAACGCATAACGCATAACGCAAATCCATAACACATAACGCATAACGCACAACGCATAACGCATAACGCATATCGCATAACGCATAACGCCTAACTCATATCCTACAACGCACAACGCACAACGCATAACGCATACCGCATAACGCATAACGCACAACGCACAACGCAAATCCATAACACATAACGCATAACGCATAACGCATAACGCATAACGCATAACGCATAACGCATAACGCATAACGCATAACGCATAACGCATAACGCATAACGCATAACGCATAACGCATAACGCATAACGCATAACGCATAACGCACAACGCATAACGCAGAGCCCATAACGCATAATGCATAACCCATAACGCATACCGCATAACGCATAACGCATAACGCATAACGCATAACGCATAACGCATAACGCATAACGCATAACGCATAACGCATAACGCATAACGCATAACGCATAACGCATATCGCATAACGCATAACGCCTAACTCATATCCTACAAAGCATAACGCATAACGCATAACGCATAACGCATAACGCATATCGCATAACGCATAACGCCTAACTCATATCCTACAACGCACAACGCACAACGCATAACGCATACCGCATAACGCATAACGCATAACGCACAACGCACAACGCAAATCCATAACACATAACGCATAACGCATAACGCATAACGCATAACGCATAACGCATAACGCATAACGCATAAGGCACAACGCATAACGCATAACGCAAATCCATAACACATAACGCATAACGCACAACGCATAACGCATAACGCATAACGCATAACGCATATCGCATAACGCATAACGCCTAACTCATATCCTACAAAGCATAACGCATAACGCATAACGCATAACACATAACGCATAACGCATAACGCATAACGCATAACGCATAACGCATAACGCATAACGCATAACGCATAACGCATAACGCATAACGCATAACGCATAACGCATAACGCATAACGCATAACGCATAACGCATAACGCATAACGCATAACGCATAACGCATAACGCATAACGCATAACGCATAACGCATAACGCATAACGCATAACGCATAACGCATAACGCATAACGCATAACGCATAACGCATAACGCATAACGCATAACGCATATCGCATAACGCATAACGCATAACGCATAACGCATAACGCATAACGCATAACGCATAACGCATAACGCATAACGCACAACGCATAACGCAGAGCCCATAACACATAACGCATAACCCATAACGCATATCGCATAACTCATAACGCATAACGCACAACGCAGAGCCCATAACGCATAACGCATAACGCATAACGCATAACGCATAAGGCACAACGCATAACGCATAACGCAAATCCATAACACATAACGCATAACGCACAACGCATAACGCATAACGCATATCGCATAACGCATAACGCCTAACTCATATCCTACAACGCACAACGCACAACGCATAACGCATACCGCATAACGCATAACGCATAACGCACAACGCACAACGCAAATCCATAACACATAACGCATAACGCATAACGCATAACGCATAACGCATAACGCATAACGCATAACGCATAACGCATAACGCATAACGCATAACGCATAACGCATAACGCATAACGCATAACGCATAACGCATAACGCATAACGCATAACGCATAACGCATAACGCATAACGCATAACGCATAACGCATAACGCACAACGCATAACGCAGAGCCCATAACGCATAATGCATAACCCATAACGCATATCGCATAACTCATAACGCATAACGCACAACGCAGAGCCCATAACGCATAACGCATAACGCATAACGCATAAGGCACAACGCATAACGCATAACGCAAATCCATAACACATAACGCATAACGCACAACGCATAACGCATAACGCATAACGCATAACGCATATCGCATAACGCATAACGCCTAACTCATATCCTACAAAGCATAACGCATAACGCATAACGCATAACACATAACGCATAACGCATAACGCATAACGCATAACGCATAACGCATAACGCATAACGCACAACGCATAACGCAGAGCCCATAACGCATAATGCATAACCCATAACGCATATCGCATAACTCATAACGCATAACGCACAACGCAGAGCCCATAACGCATAACGCATAACGCATAACGCATAAGGCACAACGCATAACGCATAACGCAAATCCATAACACATAACGCATAACGCACAACGTATAACGCATAACGCATAACGCATATCGCATAACGCATAATGCCTAACTCATATCCTACAAAGCATAACGCATAACGCATAACGCATAACGCATAACGCATAACGCATAACGCACAACGCACAACGCACAACGCACAACGCACAACGCACAACGCATAACGCATAACGCACAACGCATAACGCAGAGCCCATAACACATAACGCATAACCCATAACGCATATCGCATAACTCATAACGCATAACGCACAACGCAGAGCCCATAACGCATAACGCATAACGCATAACGCATAAGGCACAACGCATAACGCATAACGCAAATCCATAACACATAACGCATAACGCACAACGCATAACGCATAACGCATATCGCATAACGCATAACGCCTAACTCATATCCTACAACGCACAACGCACAACGCATAACGCATACCGCATAACGCATAACGCATAACGCACAACGCACAACGCAAATCCATAACACATAACGCATAACGCATAACGCATAACGCATAACGCATAACGCATAACGCATAACGCATAACGCATAACGCATAACGCATAACGCATAACGCATAACGCACAACGCATAACGCATATCGCATAACGCATAACGCCTAACTCATATCCTACAAAGCATAACGCATAACGCATAACGCATAACGCATAACGCATATCGCATAACGCATAACGCCTAACTCATATCCTACAACGCACAACGCACAACGCATAACGCATACCGCATAACGCATAACGCATAACGCACAACGCACAACGCAAATCCATAACACATAACGCATAACGCATAACGCATAACGCATAACGCATAACGCATAACGCATAACGCATAAGGCACAACGCATAACGCATAACGCAAATCCATAACACATAACGCATAACGCACAACGCATAACGCATAACGCATAACGCATAACGCATATCGCATAACGCATAACGCCTAACTCATATCCTACAAAGCATAACGCATAACGCATAACGCATAACACATAACGCATAACGCATAACGCATAACGCATAACGCATAACGCATAACGCATAACGCATAACGCATAACGCATAACGCATAACGCATAACGCATAACGCATAACGCATAACGCATAACGCATAACGCATAACGCATAACGCATAACGCATAACGCATAACGCATAACGCATAACGCATAACGCATAACGCATAACGCATAACGCATAACGCATAACGCATAACGCATAACGCATAACGCATAACGCATAACGCATAACGCATAACGCATAACGCATAACGCATAACGCATAACGCATAACGCATAACGCATAACGCATAACGCATAACGCATAACGCATAACGCATAACGCATAACGCATAACGCATAACGCATAACGCACAACGCATAACGCAGAGCCCATAACACATAACGCATAACCCATAACGCATATCGCATAACTCATAACGCATAACGCACAACGCAGAGCCCATAACGCATAACGCATAACGCATAACGCATAACGCATAAGGCACAACGCATAACGCATAACGCAAATCCATAACACATAACGCATAACGCACAACGCATAACGCATAACGCATATCGCATAACGCATAACGCCTAACTCATATCCTACAACGCACAACGCACAACGCATAACGCATACCGCATAACGCATAACGCATAACGCACAACGCACAACGCAAATCCATAACACATAACGCATAACGCATAACGCATAACGCATAACGCATAACGCATAACGCATAACGCATAACGCATAACGCATAACGCATAACGCATAACGCATAACGCATAACGCATAACGCATAACGCATAACGCACAACGCATAACGCAGAGCCCATAACGCATAATGCATAACCCATAACGCATATCGCATAACTCATAACGCATAACGCACAACGCAGAGCCCATAACGCATAACGCATAACACATAACGCATAAGGCACAACGCATAACGCATAACGCAAATCCATAACACATAACGCATAACGCACAACGCATAACGCATAACGCATAACGCATAACGCATATCGCATAACGCATAACGCCTAACTCATATCCTACAAAGCATAACGCATAACGCATAACGCATAACACATAACGCATAACGCATAACGCATAACGCATAACGCATAACGCATAACGCATAACGCACAACGCATAACGCAGAGCCCATAACGCATAATGCATAACCCATAACGCATATCGCATAACTCATAACGCATAACGCACAACGCAGAGCCCATAACGCATAACGCATAACGCATAACGCATAACGCATAAGGCACAACGCATAACGCATAACGCAAATCCATAACACATAACGCATAACGCACAACGTATAACGCATAACGCATAACGCATATCGCATAACGCATAATGCCTAACTCATATCCTACAAAGCATAACGCATAACGCATAACGCATAACGCATAACGCATAACGCATAACGCACAACGCACAACGCACAACGCACAACGCACAACGCACAACGCATAACGCATAACGCACAACGCATAACGCAGAGCCCATAACACATAACGCATAACCCATAACGCATATCGCATAACTCATAACGCATAACGCACAACGCAGAGCCCATAACGCATAACGCATAACGCATAACGCATAAGGCACAACGCATAACGCATAACGCAAATCCATAACACATAACGCATAACGCACAACGCATAACGCATAACGCATATCGCATAACGCATAACGCATAACGCATAACGCAAACGCATAACGCATAACGCACAACACATAACGCAAACGCATAACGCATAACGCATAACGCACAACGCACAACGCACAACGCACAACGCATAACGCATAACGCATAACGCATAACGCATAACGCATAACGCATAACGCAGAACGCACAACGCACAACGCACAACGCACAACGCACAACGCACAACGCATAACGCATAACGCATAACGCATAACGCATAACGCATAACGCATAACGCATAACGCACAACGCATAACGCAGAGCCCATAACGCATAATGCATAACCCATAACGCATATCGCATAACTCATAACGCATAACGCACAACGCAGAGCCCATAACGCATAACGCATAACGCATAACGCATAAGGCACAACGCATAACGCATAACGCAAATCCATAACACATAACGCATAACGCACAACGTATAACGCATAACGCATATCGCATAACGCATAATGCCTAACTCATATCCTACAAAGCATAACGCATAACGCATAACGCATAACGCATAACGCATAACGCATAACGCACAACGCACAACGCACAACGCACAACGCACAACGCACAACGCACAACGCACAACGCATAACGCATAACGCACAACGCATAACGCAGAGCCCATAACACATAACGCATAACCCATAACGCATATCGCATAACTCATAACGCATAACGCACAACGCAGAGCCCATAACGCATAACGCATAACGCATAACGCATAAGGCACAACGCATAACGCATAACGCAAATCCATAACACATAACGCATAACGCACAACGCATAACGCATAACGCATAACGCATATCGCATAACGCATAACGCCTAACTCATATCCTACAACGCACAACGCACAACGCATAACGCATACCGCATACCGCATAACGCATAACGCACAACGCACAACGCAAATCCATAACACATAACGCATAACGCATAACGCATAACGCATAACGCATAACGCATAACGCATAACGCATAACGCATAACGCATAACGCATAACGCATAACGCATAACGCATAACGCATAACGCATAACGCATAACGCATAACGCATAACGCACAACGCATAACGCAGAGCCCATAACGCATAATGCATAACCCATAACGCATAACGCATAACGCATAACGCATAACGCATAACGCATAACGCATAACGCATAACGCATAACGCATAACGCATAACGCAAAACGCATAACGCATAACGCATAACGCATAACGCATAACGCATAACGCATAACGCATAACGCATAACGCATAACGCATAACGCATAACGCATAACGCATAACGCATAACGCATAACGCATAACGCATAACGCATAACGCATAACGCATAACGCATAACGCATAACGCATAACGCATAACGCATAACGCATAACGCATAACGCATAACGCATAACGCATAACGCATAACGCATAACGCATAACGCATAACGCATAACGCATAACGCATAACGCATAACGCATAACGCATAACGCATAACGCATAACGCATAACGCATAACGCATAACGCATAACGCATAACGCATAACGCATAACGCATAACGCATAACGCAGAACGCATAACGCAGAACGCATAACGCATAACGCATAACGCATAACGCATAAAGCATAACGCAGAACGCATAACGCATAACGCATAACGCACAACGCATAACGCATAACGCACAACGCATAACGCATAACGCATAACGCATAACGAATAACGCATAACGCATAACGCAAACGCATAACGCATAACGCATAACGCACAACGCACAACGCACAACGCACAACGCACAACGCATAACGCATAACGCATAACGCATAACGCATAACGCACAACGCATAACGCATAACGCATAACGCATAACGCATAACGCATAACGCATAACGCATAACGCATAACGCATAACGCATAACGCATAACGCATAACGCATAACGCATAACGCATAACGCATAACGCATAACGCATAACGCATAACGCATAACGCATAACGCATAACGCATAACGCATAACGCATAACGCATAACGCATAACGCATAACGCATAACGCATAACGCATAACGCATAACGCACAACGCACAACGCACAACGCACAACGCACAACGCATAACGCATAACGCATAACGCATAACGCATAACGCATAACGCATAACGCATAACGCACAACGCATAACGCAGAGCCCATAACGCATAATGCATAACCCATAACGCATATCGCATAACTCATAACGCATAACGCACAACGCAGAGCCCATAACGCATAACGCATAACGCATAACGCATAACGCATAAGGCACAACGCATAACGCATAATGCATAACGCATAACGCATAACGCATAACGCATAACGCATAACGCATAACGCATAACGCATAACGCATAACGCATAACGCATAACGCACAACGCATAACGCAGAGCCCATAACGCATAATGCATAACCCATAACGCATAACGCATAACGCATAACGCATAACGCATAACGCATAACGCATAACGCATAACGCAAAACGCATAACGCATAACGCATAACGCATAACGCATAACGCATAACGCATAACGCATAACGCATAACGCATAACGCATAACGCATAACGCATAACGCATAACGCATAACGCATAACGCATAACGCATAACGCATAACGCATAACGCATAACGCATAACGCATAACGCATAACGCATAACGCATAACGCATAACGCATAACGCATAACGCATAACGCATAACGCATAACGCATAACGCATAACGCATAACGCATAACGCATAACGCATAACGCATAACGCAAACGCATAACGCACAACGCACAACGCACAACGCACAACGCATAACGCATAACGCATAACGCATAACGCATAACGCATAACGCATAACGCATAACGCATAACGCATAACGCATAACGCAAACGCATAACGCACAACGCACAACGCAGAGCCCATAACGCATAACGCATAACGCATAACGCATAACGCATAAGGCACAACGCATAACGCATAACGCAAATCCATAACACATAACGCATAACGCACAACGTATAACGCATAACGCATAACGCATATCGCATAACGCATAACGCATAACGCATAACGCATAACGCATAAAGCATAACGCATAACGCATAACGCATAACGCATAACGCATAACGCATAACGCATAACGCATAACGCATAACGCATAACGCATAACGCATAACGCATAACGCATAACGCATAACGCATAACGCATAACGCATAACGCATAACGCATAACGCATAACGCATAACGCATAACGCATAACGCATAACGCATAACGCATAACGCACAACGCACAACGCACAACGCACAACGCACAACGCACAACGCATAACGCATAACGCATAACGCATAACGCATAACGCATAACGCATAACGCATAACGCACAACGCATAACGCAGAGCCCATAACGCATAATGCATAACCCATAACGCATATCGCATAACTCATAACGCATAACGCACAACGCAGAGCCCATAACGCATAACGCATAACGCATAACGCATAAGGCACAACGCATAACGCATAACGCAAATCCATAACACATAACGCATAACGCACAACGCATAACGCATAACGCATAACGCATATCGCATAACGCATAACGCCTAACTCATATCCTACAAAGCATAACGCATAACGCATAACGCATAACGCATAACGCATAACGCATAACGCATAAGGCACAACGCATAACGCATAACGCACAACGCATAACGCATAACGCAAATCCATAACACATAACGCATAACGCACAACGCATAACGCATAACGCATAACGCATAACGCATATCGCATAACGCATAACGCCTAACTCATATCCTACAAAGCATAACGCATAACGCATAACGCATAACGCATAACGCATAACGCATAACGCATAACGCATAACGCATAACGCATAACGCATAACGCATAACGCACAACGCATAACGCATAACGCATAACGCAAACGCATAACGCATAACGCACAACACATAACGCAAACGCATAACGCATAACGCATAACGCACAACGCACAACGCACAACGCACAACGCACAACGCACAACGCACAACGCACAACGCACAACGCACAACGCATAACGCATAACGCACAACGCATAACGCAGAGCCCATAACACATAACGCATAACCCATAACGCATATCGCATAACTCATAACGCATAACGCACAACGCAGAGCCCATAACGCATAACGCATAACGCATAACGCATAAGGCACAACGCATAACGCATAACGCAAATCCATAACACATAACGCATAACGCACAACGTATAACGCATAACGCATAACGCATATCGCATAACGCATAACGCCTAACTCATATCCTACAAAGCATAACGCATAACGCATAACGCATAACGCATAACGCATAACGCATAACGCACAACGCACAACGCACAACGCACAACGCACAACGCATAACGCATAACGCACAACGCATAACGCAGAGCCCATAACACATAACGCATAACCCATAACGCATATCGCATAACTCATAACGCATAACGCACAACGCAGAGCCCATAACGCATAACGCATAACGCATAACGCATAACGCATAAGGCACAACGCATAACGCATAACGCAAATCCATAACACATAACGCATAACGCACAACGCATAACGCATAACGCATATCGCATAACGCATAACGCCTAACTCATATCCTACAACGCACAACGCACAACGCATAACGCATACCGCATAACGCATAACGCATAACGCACAACGCACAACGCAAATCCATAACACATAACGCATAACGCACAACGCATAACGCATAACGCATAACGCATAACGCATATCGCATAACGCATAACGCCTAACTCATATCCTACAAAGCATAACGCATAACGCATAACGCATAACGCATAACGCATAACGCATAACGCATAACGCATAACGCATAACGCATAACGCACAACGCATAACGCATAACGCATAACGCAAACGCATAACGCATAACGCACAACACATAACGCAAACGCATAACGCATAACGCATAACGCACAACGCACAACGCAGAGCCCATAACGCATAACGCATAACGCATAACGCATAACGCATAAGGCACAACGCATAACGCATAACGCAAATCCATAACACATAACGCATAACGCACAACGTATAACGCATAACGCATAACGCATATCGCATAACGCATAACGCCTAACTCATATCCTACAAAGCATAACGCATAACGCATAACGCATAACGCATAACGCATAACGCATAACGCACAACGCACAACGCACAACGCACAACGCACAACGCATAACGCATAACGCACAACGCATAACGCAGAGCCCATAACACATAACGCATAACCCATAACGCATATCGCATAACTCATAACGCATAACGCACAACGCAGAGCCCATAACGCATAACGCATAACGCATAACGCATAACGCATAAGGCACAACGCATAACGCATAACGCAAATCCATAACACATAACGCATAACGCACAACGCATAACGCATAACGCATATCGCATAACGCATAACGCCTAACTCATATCCTACAACGCACAACGCACAACGCATAACGCATACCGCATAACGCATAACGCATAACGCACAACGCACAACGCAAATCCATAACACATAACGCATAACGCACAACGCATAACGCATAACGCATAACGCATAACGCATATCGCATAACGCATAACGCCTAACTCATATCCTACAAAGCATAACGCATAACGCATAACGCATAACGCATAACGCATAACGCATAACGCATAACGCATAACGCATAACGCATAACGCATAACGCACAACGCATAACGCATAACGCATAACGCAAACGCATAACGCATAACGCACAACACATAACGCAAACGCATAACGCATAACGCATAACGCACAACGCACAACGCACAACGCACAACGCACAACGCACAACGCAGAGCCCATAACGCATAACGCATAACGCATAACGCATAACGCATAAGGCACAACGCATAACGCATAACGCAAATCCATAACACATAACGCATAACGCACAACGCACAACGTATAACGCATAACGCATAACGCATATCGCATAACGCATAACGCCTAACTCATATCCTACAAAGCATAACGCATAACGCATAACGCATAACGCATAACGCATAACGCATAACGCACAACGCACAACGCACAACGCACAACGCACAACGCATAACGCATAACGCACAACGCATAACGCAGAGCCCATAACACATAACGCATAACCCATAACGCATATCGCATAACTCATAACGCATAACGCACAACGCAGAGCCCATAACGCATAACGCATAACGCATAACGCATAACGCATAAGGCACAACGCATAACGCATAACGCAAATCCATAACACATAACGCATAACGCACAACGCATAACGCATAACGCATATCGCATAACGCATAACGCCTAACTCATATCCTACAACGCACAACGCACAACGCATAACGCATACCGCATAACGCATAACGCATAACGCACAACGCACAACGCAAATCCATAACACATAACGCATAACGCATAACGCATAACGCATAACGCATAACGCATAACGCATAACGCATAACGCATAACGCATAACGCATAACGCATAACGCATAACGCATAACGCATAACGCACAACGCATAACGCAGAGCCCATAACGCATAATGCATAACCCATAACGCATAACGCATAACGCATAACGCATAACGCATAACGCATAACGCATAACGCATAACGCATAACGCATAACGCATAACGCATAACGCATAACGCATAACGCATAACGCATAACGCACAACGCACAACGCACAACGCATAACGCATAACGCACAACGCATAACACATAACGCATAACCCATAACGCATATCGCATAACTCATAACGCATAACGCACAACGCAGAGCCCATAACGCATAACGCATAACGCATAACGCATAACGCATAAGGCACAACGCATAACGCATAACGCAAATCCATAACACATAACGCATAACGCACAACGCATAACGCATAACGCATAACGCATAACGCATAACGCATAACGCATAACGCATAACGCATAACGCATAACGCATAACGCATAACGCATAACGCATAACGCAAACGCATAACGCACAACGCACAACGCACAACGCACAACGCATAACGCATAACGCATAACGCATAACGCATAACGCATAACGCATAACGCATAACGCATAACGCATAACGCATAACGCAAACGCATAACGCACAACGCACAACGCAGAGCCCATAACGCATAACGCATAACGCATAACGCATAACGCATAAGGCACAACGCATAACGCATAACGCAAATCCATAACACATAACGCATAACGCACAACGTATAACGCATAACGCATAACGCATATCGCATAACGCATAACGCATAACGCATAACGCATAACGCATAAAGCATAACGCATAACGCATAACGCATAACGCATAACGCATAACGCATAACGCATAACGCATAACGCATAACGCATAACGCATAACGCATAACGCATAACGCATAACGCATAACGCATAACGCATAACGCATAACGCATAACGCATAACGCATAACGCATAACGCATAACGCATAACGCATAACGCATAACGCATAACGCATAACGCATAACGCACAACGCACAACGCACAACGCACAACGCACAACGCACAACGCATAACGCATAACGCATAACGCATAACGCATAACGCATAACGCATAACGCATAACGCATAACGCACAACGCATAACGCAGAGCCCATAACGCATAATGCATAACCCATAACGCATATCGCATAACTCATAACGCATAACGCACAACGCAGAGCCCATAACGCATAACGCATAACGCATAACGCATAAGGCACAACGCATAACGCATAACGCAAATCCATAACACATAACGCATAACGCACAACGCATAACGCATAACGCATAACGCATATCGCATAACGCATAACGCCTAACTCATATCCTACAAAGCATAACGCATAACGCATAACGCATAACGCATAACGCATAACGCATAACGCATAAGGCACAACGCATAACGCATAACGCAAATCCATAACACATAACGCATAACGCACAACGCATAACGCATAACGCATAACGCATAACGCATATCGCATAACGCATAACGCCTAACTCATATCCTACAAAGCATAACGCATAACGCATAACGCATAACGCATAACGCATAACGCATAACGCATAACGCATAACGCATAACGCATAACGCATAACGCATAACGCACAACGCATAACGCATAACGCATAACGCAAACGCATAACGCATAACGCACAACACATAACGCAAACGCATAACGCATAACGCATAACGCACAACGCACAACGCACAACGCACAACGCACAACGCACAACGCACAACGCACAACGCACAACGCACAACGCATAACGCATAACGCACAACGCATAACGCAGAGCCCATAACACATAACGCATAACCCATAACGCATATCGCATAACTCATAACGCATAACGCACAACGCAGAGCCCATAACGCATAACGCATAACGCATAACGCATAACGCATAAGGCACAACGCATAACGCATAACGCAAATCCATAACACATAACGCATAACGCACAACGTATAACGCATAACGCATAACGCATATCGCATAACGCATAACGCCTAACTCATATCCTACAAAGCATAACGCATAACGCATAACGCATAACGCATAACGCATAACGCATAACGCACAACGCACAACGCACAACGCACAACGCACAACGCATAACGCATAACGCACAACGCATAACGCAGAGCCCATAACACATAACGCATAACCCATAACGCATATCGCATAACTCATAACGCATAACGCACAACGCAGAGCCCATAACGCATAACGCATAACGCATAACGCATAACGCATAAGGCACAACGCATAACGCATAACGCAAATCCATAACACATAACGCATAACGCACAACGCATAACGCATAACGCATATCGCATAACGCATAACGCCTAACTCATATCCTACAACGCACAACGCACAACGCATAACGCATACCGCATAACGCATAACGCATAACGCACAACGCACAACGCAAATCCATAACACATAACGCATAACGCACAACGCATAACGCATAACGCATAACGCATAACGCATATCGCATAACGCATAACGCCTAACTCATATCCTACAAAGCATAACGCATAACGCATAACGCATAACGCATAACGCATAACGCATAACGCATAACGCATAACGCATAACGCACAACGCATAACGCATAACGCATAACGCAAACGCATAACGCATAACGCACAACACATAACGCAAACGCATAACGCATAACGCATAACGCACAACGCACAACGCAGAGCCCATAACGCATAACGCATAACGCATAACGCATAACGCATAAGGCACAACGCATAACGCATAACGCAAATCCATAACACATAACGCATAACGCACAACGTATAACGCATAACGCATAACGCATATCGCATAACGCATAACGCCTAACTCATATCCTACAAAGCATAACGCATAACGCATAACGCATAACGCATAACGCATAACGCATAACGCACAACGCACAACGCACAACGCACAACGCACAACGCATAACGCATAACGCACAACGCATAACGCAGAGCCCATAACACATAACGCATAACCCATAACGCATATCGCATAACTCATAACGCATAACGCACAACGCAGAGCCCATAACGCATAACGCATAACGCATAACGCATAAGGCACAACGCATAACGCATAACGCAAATCCATAACACATAACGCATAACGCACAACGCATAACGCATAACGCATATCGCATAACGCATAACGCCTAACTCATATCCTACAACGCACAACGCACAACGCATAACGCATACCGCATAACGCATAACGCATAACGCACAACGCACAACGCAAATCCATAACACATAACGCATAACGCACAACGCATAACGCATAACGCATAACGCATAACGCATATCGCATAACGCATAACGCCTAACTCATATCCTACAAAGCATAACGCATAACGCATAACGCATAACGCATAACGCATAACGCATAACGCATAACGCATAACGCATAACGCATAACGCATAACGCACAACGCATAACGCATAACGCATAACGCAAACGCATAACGCATAACGCACAACACATAACGCAAACGCATAACGCATAACGCATAACGCACAACGCACAACGCACAACGCACAACGCACAACGCACAACGCAGAGCCCATAACGCATAACGCATAACGCATAACGCATAACGCATAAGGCACAACGCATAACGCATAACGCAAATCCATAACACATAACGCATAACGCACAACGCACAACGTATAACGCATAACGCATAACGCATATCGCATAACGCATAACGCCTAACTCATATCCTACAAAGCATAACGCATAACGCATAACGCATAACGCATAACGCATAACGCATAACGCACAACGCACAACGCACAACGCACAACGCACAACGCATAACGCATAACGCACAACGCATAACGCAGAGCCCATAACACATAACGCATAACCCATAACGCATATCGCATAACTCATAACGCATAACGCACAACGCAGAGCCCATAACGCATAACGCATAACGCATAACGCATAACGCATAAGGCACAACGCATAACGCATAACGCAAATCCATAACACATAACGCATAACGCACAACGCATAACGCATAACGCATATCGCATAACGCATAACGCCTAACTCATATCCTACAACGCACAACGCACAACGCATAACGCATACCGCATAACGCATAACGCATAACGCACAACGCACAACGCAAATCCATAACACATAACGCATAACGCATAACGCATAACGCATAACGCATAACGCATAACGCATAACGCATAACGCATAACGCATAACGCATAACGCATAACGCACAACGCATAACGCAGAGCCCATAACGCATAATGCATAACCCATAACGCATAACGCATAACGCATAACGCATAACGCATAACGCATAACGCATAACGCATAACGCATAACGCATAACGCATAACGCATAACGCATAACGCATAACGCAAAACGCATAACGCATAACGCATAACGCATAACGCATAACGCATAACGCATAACGCATAACGCATAACGCATAACGCATAACGCATAACGCATAACGCATAACGCATAACGCATAACGCATAACGCATAACGCATAACGCATAACGCATAACGCATAACGCATAACGCATAACGCATAACGCATAACGCATAACGCATAACGCATAACGCATAACGCATAACGCATAACGCATAACGCATAACGCATAACGCATAACGCATAACGCATAACGCATAACGCATAACGCATAACGCATAACGCATAACGCATAACGCATAACGCATAACGCATAACGCATAACGCACAACGCACAACGCACAACGCATAACGCATAACGCACAACGCATAACACATAACGCATAACCCATAACGCATATCGCATAACTCATAACGCATAACGCACAACGCAGAGCCCATAACGCATAACGCATAACGCATAACGCATAACGCATAAGGCACAACGCATAACGCATAACGCAAATCCATAACACATAACGCATAACGCACAACGCATAACGCATAACGCATATCGCATAACGCATAACGCCTAACTCATATCCTACAACGCACAACGCACAACGCATAACGCATACCGCATAACGCATAACGCATAACGCATAACGCATAACGCATAACGCATAACGCATAACGCATAACACATAACGCATAACGCATAACGCATAACGCATAACGCATAACGCATAACGCATAACGCATAACGCATAACGCATAACGCATAACGCATAACGCATAACGCATAACGCATAACGCATAACGCATAACGCATAACGCATAACGCATAACGCATAACGCATAACGCATAACGCATAACGCATAACGCATAACGCATAACGCATAACGCATATCGCATAACGCATAACGCATAACGCATAACGCATAACGCATAACGCATAACGCATAACGCATAACGCATAACGCATAACGCATAACGCATAACGCATAACGCATAACGCATAACGCATAACGCATAACGCATAACGCATAACGCATAACGCATAACGCATAACGCATAACGCATAACGCATAACGCATAACGCATAACGCATAACGCATAACGCATAACGCATAACGCATAACGCATAACGCATAACGCATAACGCATAACGCATAACGCATAACGCATAACGCATAACGCATAACGCATAACGCATAACGCATAACGCATAACGCATACCGCATAACGCATAACGCATAACGCATAACGCATAACGCATAACGCATAACGCATAACGCATAACGCATAACGCATAACGCATAACGCATAACGCATAACGCATAACGCATAACGCATAACGCATAACGCATAACGCATAACGCATAACGCATAACGCATAACGCACAACGCATAACGCAGAGCCCATAACGCATAATGCATAACCCATAACGCATATCGCATAACTCATAACGCATAACGCACAACGCAGAGCCCATAACGCATAACGCATAACGCATAACGCATAAGGCACAACGCATAACGCATAACGCAAATCCATAACACATAACGCATAACGCACAACGCATAACGCATAACGCATAACGCATATCGCATAACGCATAACGCCTAACTCATATCCTACAAAGCATAACGCATAACGCATAACGCATAACGCATAACGCATAACGCATAACGCATAACGCATAACGCATAACGCATAACGCATAACGCATAACGCATAACGCATAACGCATAACGCATAACGCATAACGCATAACGCATAACGCATAACGCATAACGCATAACGCATAACGCATAACGCATAACGCATAACGCATAACGCATAACGCATACCGCATAACGCATAACGCATAACGCATAACGCATAACGCATAACGCATAACGCATAACGCATAACGCATAACGCATAACGCATAACGCACAACGCACAACGCATAACGCATAACGCATAACGCATAACGCAAACGCATAACGCATAACGCACAACACATAACGCAAACGCATAACGCATAACGCATAACGCACAACGCACAACGCACAACGCACAACGCACAACGCATAACGCATAACGCATAACGCATAACGCATAACGCATAACGCATAACGCAGAACGCACAACGCACAACGCACAACGCACAACGCACAACGCACAACGCATAACGCATAACGCATAACGCATAACGCATAACGCATAACGCATAACGCATAACGCATAACGCATAACGCACAACGCATAACGCAGAGCCCATAACGCATAATGCATAACCCATAACGCATATCGCATAACTCATAACGCATAACGCACAACGCAGAGCCCATAAGGCATAACGCATAACGCATAACGCATAAGGCACAACGCATAACGCATAACGCAAATCCATAACACATAACGCATAACGCACAACGTATAACGCATAACGCATAACGCATATCGCATAACGCATAACGCCTAACTCATATCCTACAAAGCATAACGCATAACGCATAACGCATAACGCATAACGCATAACGCATAACGCATAACGCACAACGCACAACGCACAACGCACAACGCACAACGCACAACGCACAACGCATAACGCATAACGCACAACGCATAACGCAGAGCCCATAACACATAACGCATAACCCATAACGCATATCGCATAACTCATAACGCATAACGCACAACGCAGAGCCCATAACGCATAACGCATAACGCATAACGCATAACGCATAAGGCACAACGCATAACGCATAACGCAAATCCATAACACATAACGCATAACGCACAACGCATAACGCATAACGCATATCGCATAACGCATAACGCCTAACTCATATCCTACAACGCACAACGCACAACGCATAACGCATACCGCATAACGCATAACGCATAACGCACAACGCACAACGCAAATCCATAACACATAACGCATAACGCATAACGCATAACGCATAACGCATAACGCATAACGCATAACGCATAACGCATAACGCATAACGCATAACGCATAACGCATAACGCATAACGCATAACGCATAACGCATAACGCATAACGCATAACGCATAACGCATAACGCATAACGCATAACGCATAACGCATAACGCATAACGCATAACGCATAACGCATAACGCATAACGCATAACGCATAACGCATAACGCATAACGCATAACGCATAACGCATAACGCATAACGCATAACGCATAACGCATAACGCATAACGCATAACGCATAACGCATAACGCATAACGCATAACGCATACCGCATAACGCATAACGCATAACGCATAACGCATAACGCATAACGCATAACGCATAACGCATAACGCAAAACGCATAACGCATAACGCATAACGCATAACGCATAACGCATAACGCATAACGCCTAACTCATATCCTACAAAGCATAACGCATAACGCATAACGCATAACGCATAACGCATAACGCATAACGCATAACGCATAACGCATAACGCATAACGCATAACGCATAACGCATAACGCATAACGCATAACGCATAACGCATAACGCATAACGCATAACGCATAACGCATAACGCATAACGCATAACGCATAACGCATAACGCATAACGCATAACGCATAACGCATAACGCATAACGCATAACGCATAACGCATAACGCATAACGCATAACGCATAACGCATAACGCATAACGCATAACGCATAACGCATAACGCATAACGCATAACGCATAACGCATAACGCATAACGCATAACGCATAACGCATAACGCATAACGCATAACGCATAACGCATAACGCATAACGCATAACGCATAACGCATAACGCATAACGCATAACGCATAACGCATAACGCATAACGCATAATGCATAACGCATATCGCATAACGCATAACGCCTAACTCATATCCTACAACGCACAACGCACAACGCATAACGCATACCGCATAACGCATAACGCATAACGCACAACGCACAACGCAAATCCATAACACATAACGCATAACGCATAACGCATAACGCATAACGCATAACGCATAACGCATAACGCATAACGCATAACGCATAACGCATAACGCATAACGCATAACGCATAACGCATAACGCATAACGCATAACGCATAACGCATAACGCATAACGCATAACGCATAACGCATAACGCATAACGCATAACGCACAACGCATAACGCAGAGCCCATAACGCATAATGCATAACCCATAACGCATATCGCATAACTCATAACGCATAACGCACAACGCAGAGCCCATAACGCATAACGCATAACGCATAACGCATAAGGCACAACGCATAACGCATAACGCAAATCCATAACACATAACGCATAACGCATAACGCATAACGCATAACGCATAACGCATAACGCATAACGCATAACGCACAACGCACAACGCATAACGCATAACGCACAACGCATAACGCAGAGCCCATAACACATAACGCATAACCCATAACGCATATCGCATAACTCATAACGCATAACGCACAACGCAGAGCCCATAACGCATAACGCATAACGCATAACGCATAACGCATAACGCATAAGGCACAACGCATAACGCATAACGCAAATCCATAACACATAACGCATAACGCACAACGCATAACGCATAACGCATATCGCATAACGCATAACGCCTAACTCATATCCTACAACGCACAACGCACAACGCATAACGCATACCGCATAACGCATAACGCATAACGCACAACGCACAACGCAAATCCATAACACATAACGCATAACGCATAACGCATAACGCATAACGCATAACGCATAACGCATAACGCATAACGCATAACGCATAACGCATAACGCATAACGCATAACGCATAACGCATAACGCATAACGCATAACGCACAACGCATAACGCAGAGCCCATAACGCATAATGCATAACCCATAACGCATATCGCATAACTCATAACGCATAACGCACAACGCAGAGCCCATAACGCATAACGCATAACGCATAACGCATAAGGCACAACGCATAACGCATAACGCAAATCCATAACACATAACGCATAACGCACAACGCATAACGCATAACGCATAACGCATAACGCATAACGCATAACGCATAACGCATAACGCATAACGCATAACGCATAACGCATAACGCATAACGCATAACGCATAACGCATAACGCATAACGCATAACGCATAACGCATAACGCATAACGCATAACGCATAACGCATAACGCATAACGCATAACGCATAACGCATAACGCATAACGCATAACGCATAACGCATAACGCATAACGCAAACGCATAACGCATAACGCATAACGCACAACGCACATCGCACAACGCACAACGCATAACGCATACCGCATATCGCATAACTCATAACGCATAACGCACAACGCAGAGCCCATAACGCATAACGCATAACGCATAACGCAAATCCATAACACATAACGCATAACGCACAACGCATAACGCATAACGCATAACGCATATCGCATAACGCATAACGCCTAACTCATATCCTACAAAGCATAACGCATAACGCATAACGCATAACGCATAACGCATAACGCATAACGCATAACGCATAACGCATAACGCATAACGCATAACGCATAACGCATAACGCATAACGCATAACGCATAACGCATAACGCATAACGCATAACGCATAACGCATAACGCATAACGCATAACGCATAACGCATAACGCATAACGCATAACGCATAACGCATAACGCATAACGCATAACGCATAACGCATAACGCATAACGCATAACGCATAACGCATAACGCATAACGCATAACGCATAACGCATAACGCATAACGCATAACGCATAACGCATAACGCATAACGCATAACGCATAACGCATAACGCATAACGCATAACGCATAACGCATAACGCATAACGCATAACGCATAACGCATAACGCATAACGCAAACGCATAACGCATAACGCATAACGCATAACGCACAACGCACAACGCACAACGCACAACGCATAACGCATACCGCATAACGCATAACGCATAACGCATAACGCATAACGCATAACGCACAACGCACAACGCACAACGCACAACGCACAACGCATAACGCATAACGCACAACGCATAACGCAGAGCCCATAACACATAACGCATAACCCATAACGCATATCGCATAACTCATAACGCATAACGCACAACGCAGAGCCCATAACGCATAACGCATAACGCATAACGCATAACGCATAACGCATAAGGCACAACGCATAACGCATAACGCATAACGCAAATCCATAACACATAACGCATAACGCACAACGCATAACGCATAACGCATATCGCATAACGCATAACGCCTAACTCATATCCTACAACGCACAACGCACAACGCATAACGCATACCGCATAACGCATAACGCATAACGCACAACGCACAACGCAAATCCATAACACATAACGCATAACGCATAACGCATAACGCATAACGCATAACGCATAACGCATAACGCATAACGCATAACGCATAACGCATAACGCATAACGCATAACGCATAACGCATAACGCATAACGCATAACGCATAACGCATAACGCATAACGCATAACGCATAACGCATAACGCACAACGCATAACGCAGAGCCCATAACGCATAATGCATAACCCATAACGCATATCGCATAACTCATAACGCATAACGCACAACGCAGAGCCCATAACGCATAACGCATAACGCATAACGCATAAGGCACAACGCATAACGCATAACGCAAATCCATAACACATAACGCATAACGCACAACGCATAACGCATAACGCATAACGCATAACGCCTAACTCATATCCTACAAAGCATAACGCATAACGCATAACGCATAACGCATAACGCATAACGCATAACGCATAACGCATAACGCATAACGCATAACGCATAACGCATAACGCATAACGCATAACGCATAACGCATAACGCATAACGCATAACGCATAACGCATAACGCATAACGCATAACGCATAACGCATAACGCATAACGCATAACGCATAACGCATAACGCATAACGCATAACGCATAACGCATAACGCATAACGCATAACGCATAACGCATAACGCATAACGCATAACGCATAACGCATAACGCATAACGCATAACGCATAACGCATAACGCATAACGCATAACGCATAACGCATAACGCATAACGCATAACGCATAACGCATAACGCATAACGCATAACGCATAACGCATAACGCATAACGCATAACGCATAACGCATAACGCATAACGCATAACGCATAACGCATAACGCATAACGCATAACGCATAACGCATAACGCATAACGCATAACGCATAACGCATAACGCATAACGCATAACGCATAACGCATAACGCATAACGCATAACGCATAACGCATAACGCATAACGCATAACGCATAACGCATAACGCATAACGCAAAACGCATAACGCATAACGCATAACGCATAACGCATAACGCATAACGCATAACGCATAACGCATAACGCATAACGCATAACGCATAACGCATAACGCATAACGCATAACGCATAACGCACAACGCACAACGCATAACGCATAACGCATAACGCAAACGCATAACGCATAACGCACAACACATAACGCAAACGCATAACGCATAACGCATAACGCACAACGCACAACGCACAACGCACAACGCATAACGCATAACGCATAACGCATAACGCATAACGCATAACGCATAACGCATAACGCATAACGCAGAACGCACAACGCACAACGCACAACGCACAACGCACAACGCACAACGCATAACGCATAACGCATAACGCATAACGCATAACGCATAACGCATACCGCATAACGCATAACGCACAACGCACAACGCAAATCCATAACACATAACGCATAACGCATAACGCATAACGCATAACGCATAACGCATAACGCATAACGCATAACGCATAACGCATAACGCATAACGCATAACGCATAACGCATAACGCATAACGCATAACGCATAACGCATAACGCATAACGCATAACGCATAACGCATAACGCATAACGCATAACGCATAACGCATAACGCATAACGCATAACGCATAACGCATAACGCATAACGCATAACGCATAACGCATAACGCATAACGCATAACGCATAACGCATAACGCATAACGCAGAGCCCATAACGCATAATGCATAACCCATAACGCATAACGCATAACGCATAACGCATAACGCATAACGCATAACGCATAACGCAAAACGCATAACGCATAACGCATAACGCATAACGCATAACGCATAACGCATAACGCATAACGCATAACGCATAACGCATAACGCATAACGCATAACGCATATCGCATAACTCATAACGCATAACGCACAACGCAGAGCCCATAACGCATAACGCATAACGCATAACGCATAAGGCACAACGCATAACGCATAACGCAAATCCATAACACATAACGCATAACGCACAACGCATAACGCATAACGCATAACGCATATCGCATAACGCATAACGCCTAACTCATATCCTACAAAGCATAACGCATAACGCATAACGCATAACGCATAACGCATAACGCATAACGCATAACGCATAACGCATAACGCATAACGCATAGCGTATAACGCATAACGCATAACGCATAACGCATAACGCATAACGCACAACGTATAACGCATAACGCATAACGCATATCGCATAACGCATAACGCCTAACTCATATCCTACAAAGCATAACGCATAACGCATAACGCATAACGCATAACGCATAACGCATAACGCATAACGCATAACGCATAACGCATAACGCATAACGCATAACGCATAACGCATAAGGCACAACGCATAACGCATAACGCAAATCCATAACACATAACGCACAACGCATAACGCATAACGCATATCGCATAACGCATAACGCCTAACTCATATCCTACAACGCACAACGCACAACGCATAACGCATACCGCATAACGCATAACGCATAACGCACAACGCACAACGCAAATCCATAACACATAACGCATAACGCATAACGCATAACGCATAACGCATAACGCATAACGCATAACGCATAACGCATAACGCATAACGCATAACGCATAACGCATAACGCATAACGCATAACGCATAACGCATAACGCATAACGCATAACGCATAACGCATAACGCAT
Source organism: Lasioglossum baleicum (assembly GCF_051020765.1). Taxonomy (NCBI): domain Eukaryota; kingdom Metazoa; phylum Arthropoda; class Insecta; order Hymenoptera; family Halictidae; genus Lasioglossum; species Lasioglossum baleicum. Next base: position 59,222 of record NW_027469316.1, on the reverse strand, counting down.
AACGCATAACGCACAACGCATAACGCAGAGCCCATAACGCATAATGCATAACCCATAACGCATATCGCATAACTCATAACGCATAACGCACAACGCAGAGCCCATAACGCATAACGCATAACGCATAACGCATAAGGCACAACGCATAACGCATAACGCAAATCCATAACACATAACGCATAACGCACAACGCATAACGCATAACGCATAACGCATATCGCATAACGCATAACGCCTAACTCATATCCTACAAAGCATAACGCATAACGCATAACGCATAACGCATAACGCATAACGCATAACGCATAACGCATAACGCATAACGCATAACGCATAACGCATAACGCATAACGCATAACGCATAACGCATAACGCATAACGCATAACGCATAACGCATAACGCATAACTCATATCCTACAAAGCATAACGCATAACGCATAACGCATAACGCATAACGCATAACGCATAACGCATAACGCATAACGCATAACGCATAACGCATAACGCAGAACGCACAACGCACAACGCACAACGCACAACGCACAACGCACAACGCATAACGCATAACGCATAACGCATAACGCATAACGCATAACGCATAACGCATAACGCACAACGCATAACGCAGAGCCCATAACGCATAATGCATAACCCATAACGCATATCGCATAACTCATAACGCATAACGCACAACGCAGAGCCCATAACGCATAACGCATAACGCATAACGCATAAGGCACAACGCATAACGCATAACGCAAATCCATAACACATAACGCATAACGCACAACGTATAACGCATAACGCATAACGCATATCGCATAACGCATAACGCCTAACTCATATCCTACAAAGCATAACGCATAACGCATAACGCATAACGCATAACGCATAACGCATAACGCATAACGCACAACGCACAACGCACAACGCACAACGCACAACGCACAACGCACAACGCATAACGCATAACGCACAACGCATAACGCAGAGCCCATAACACATAACGCATAACCCATAACGCATATCGCATAACTCATAACGCATAACGCACAACGCAGAGCCCATAACGCATAACGCATAACGCATAACGCATAACGCATAAGGCACAACGCATAACGCATAACGCAAATCCATAACACATAACGCATAACGCACAACGCATAACGCATAACGCATATCGCATAACGCATAACGCCTAACTCATATCCTACAACGCACAACGCACAACGCATAACGCATACCGCATAACGCATAACGCATAACGCACAACGCACAACGCAAATCCATAACACATAACGCATAACGCATAACGCATAACGCATAACGCATAACGCATAACGCATAACGCATAACGCATAACGCATAACGCATAACGCATAACGCATAACGCATAACGCATAACGCATAACGCATAACGCATAACGCATAACGCATAACGCATAACGCATAACGCATAACGCATAACGCATAACGCATAACGCATAACGCATAACGCATAACGCATAACGCATAACGCATAACGCATAACGCATAACGCATAACGCATAACGCATAACGCATAACGCATAACGCATAACGCATAACGCATAACGCATAACGCATAACGCATAACGCATAACGCATAACGCATAACGCATAACGCATAACGCATAACGCATAACGCATAACGCATAACGCATAACGCATAACGCATAACGCATAACGCATAACGCATAACGCATAACGCATAACGCATAACGCATAACGCATAACGCATAACGCATAACGCATAACGCATAACGCATAACGCATAACGCATAACGCATAACGCATAACGCATAACGCATAACGCATAACGCATAACGCATACCGCATAACGCATAACGCATAACGCATAACGCATAACGCATAACGCATAACGCATAACGCATAACGCATAACGCATAACGCATAACGCATAACGCATAACGCATAACGCATAACGCATAACGCATAACGCATAACGCATAACGCATAACGCATAACGCATAACGCATAACGCACAACGCACAAGGCACAACGCACAACGCATAACGCATACCGCATAACGCATAACGCATAACGCATAACGCATAACGCATAACGCATAACGCATAACGCATAACGCACAACGCACAACGCACAACGCACAACGCACAACGCACAACTCATAACGCATGACGCATAACGCATAACGCATAACGCACAACGCATAACGCAGAGCCCATAACACATAACGCATAACCCATAACGCATATCGCATAACTCATAACGCATAACGCACAACGCAGAGCCCATAACGCATAACGCATAACGCATAACGCATAAGGCACAACGCATAACGCATAACGCAAATCCAATAACGCAAATCCATAACACATAACGCATAACGCACAACGCATAACGCATAACGCATAACGCATATCGCATAACGCATAACGCCTAACTCATATCCTACAACGCACAACGCACAACGCATAACGCATACCGCATAACGCATAACGCATAACGCACAACGCATAACGCATAACGCATAACGCATAACGCATAACGCATAACGCATAACGCATAACGCATAACGCATAACGCATAACGCATAACGCATAACGCATAACGCATAACGCATAACGCATAACGCATATGGCATAACGCATCACGCATAACGCATAACGCATAACGCATAACGCATAACGCATAACGCATAACGCATAACGCATAACGCATAACGCATAACGCATAACGCATAACGCATAACGCATAACGCATAACGCATAACGCATAACGCATAACGCATAACGCATAACGCATAACGCATAACGCATAACGCATAACGCATAACGCATAACGCATAACGCATATGGCATAACGCATCACGCATAACGCATAACGCATAACGCATAACGCATAACGCATAACGCATAACGCATAACGCATAACGCATAACGCATAACGCATAACGCATAACGCATAACGCATAACGCATAACGCATAACGCATAACGCATAACGCATAACGCATAACGCATAACGCATAACGCATAACGCATAACGCATAACGCATAACGCATAACGCATAACGCATAACGCATAACGCATAACGCATAACGCATAACGCATAACGCATAACGCATAACGCATAACGCATAACGCATAACGCATAACGCATAACGCATAACGCATAACGCATAACGCATAACGCATAACGCATAACGCATAACGCATAACGCATAACGCATAACGCATAACGCATAACGCATAACGCATAACGCATAACGCATAACGCATAACGCATAACGCATAACGCATAACGCATAACGCATAACGCATAACGCATAACGCATAACGCATAACGCATAACGCATAACGCATAACGCATAACGCATAACGCATAACGCATAACGCATAACGCATAACGCAGATCGCATAACGCATAACGCATAACGCATAACGCATAACGCATAACGCATAACGCATAACGCATATCGCATAACGCATAACGCATAACGCATAACGCATAACGCATAACGCATAACGCATAACGCATAACGCATAACGCGTAACGCATAACGCAAACGCATAACGCATAACGTATAACGCACAACGCACAACGCACAACGCACAAAGCATAACGCATAACGCATAACGCATAACGCATAACGCATAACGCATAACGCATAACGCATAACGCATAACGCATAACGCCTAACTCATATCCTACAACGCACAACGCACAACGCATAACGCATACCGCATAACGCATAACGCATAACGCACAACGCATAACGCATAACGCATAACGCATAACGCATAACGCATAACGCATAACGCATAACGCATAACGCATAACGCATAACGCACAACGCACAAGGCACAACGCACAACGCATAACGCATACCGCATAACGCATAACGCATAACGCATAACGCATAACGCATAACGCACAACGCACAACGCACAACGCACAACGCACAACGCACAACGCACAACTCATAACGCATAACGCATAACGCATAACGCATAACGCACAACGCATAACGCAGAGCCCATAACACATAACGCATAACCCATAACGCATATCGCATAACTCATAACGCATAACGCACAACGCAGAGCCCATAACGCATAACGCATAACGCATAACGCATAAGGCACAACGCATAACGCATAACGCAAATCCATAACACATAACGCATAACGCACAACGCATAACGCATAACGCATAACGCATATCGCATAACGCATAACGCCTAACTCATATCCTACAACGCACAACGCACAACGCATAACGCATACCGCATAACGCATAACGCATAACGCACAACGCATAACGCATAACGCATAACGCATAACGCATAACGCATAACGCATAACGCATAACGCATAACGCATAACGCATAACGCATAACGCATAACGCATAACGCATAACGCATAACGCATAACGCATATGGCATAACGCATCACGCATAACGCATAACGCATAACGCATAACGCATAACGCATAACGCATAACGCATAACGCATAACGCATAACGCATAACGCATAACGCATAACGCATAACGCATAACGCATAACGCATAACGCATAACGCATAACGCATAACGCATAACGCATAACGCATAACGCATAACGCATAACGCATAACGCATAACGCATAACGCATAACGCATAACGCATATGGCATAACGCATCACGCATAACGCATAACGCATAACGCATAACGCATAACGCATAACGCATAACGCATAACGCATAACGCATAACGCATAACGCATAACGCATAACGCATAACGCATAACGCATAACGCATAACGCATAACGCATAACGCATAACGCATAACGCATAACGCATAACGCATAACGCATAACGCATAACGCATAACGCATAACGCATAACGCATAACGCATAACGCACAACGCATAACGCATACCGCATAACGCATAACGCATAACGCATAACGCATAACGCATAACGCATAACGCACAACGCACAACGCAAATCCATAACACATAACGCATAACGCATAACGCATAACGCATAACGCATAACGCATAACGCATAACGCATAACGCATAACGCATAACGCATAACGCATAACGCATAACGCATAACGCATAACGCATAACGCATAACGCATAACGCATAACGCATAACGCATAACGCATAACGCATAACGCATAACGCATAACGCATAACGCATAACGCATAACGCATAACGCATAACGCATAACGCATAACGCATAACGCATAACGCATAACGCATAACGCATAACGCATAACGCATAACGCATAACGCATAACGCATAACGCATAACGCATAACGCATAACGCATAACGCATAACGCATAACGCATAACGCATAACGCATAACGCATAACGCATAACGCATAACGCATAACGCATAACGCATAACGCATAACGCATAACGCATAACGCATAACGCATAACGCATAACGCATAACGCATAACGCATAACGCATAACGCATAACGCATAACGCATAACGCATAACGCATAACGCATAACGCATAACGCACAACGCATAACGCATAACGCACAACGCATAACGCATAACGCATAACGCACAACGCATAACGCATAACGCACAACGCATAACGCACAACGCACAACGCACAACGCACAACGCATAACGCATAACGCATAACGCATAACGCATAACGCATAACGCATAACGCATAACGCATAACGCATAACGCATAACGCATAACGCATAACGCATAACGCATAACGCATAACGCATAACGCATAACGCATAACGCATAACGCATAACGCATAACGCATAACGCATAACGCATAACGCATAACGCATAACGCATAACGCATAACGCATAACGCATAACGCATAACGCATAACGCATAACGCATAACGCATAACGCATAACGCATAACGCATAACGCATAACGCATAACGCATAACGCATAACGCATAACGCATAACGCATAACGCATAACGCATAACGCATAACGCATAACGCATAACGCATAACGCATAACGCATAACGCATAACGCATAACGCATAACGCATAACGCATAACGCATAACGCATAACGCATAACGCATAACGCACAACGCATAACGCATACCGCATAACGCATAACGCATAACGCATAACGCATAACGCATAACGCATAACGCACAACGCACAACGCAAATCCATAACACATAACGCATAACGCATAACGCATAACGCATAACGCATAACGCATAACGCATAACGCATAACGCATAACGCATAACGCATAACGCATAACGCATAACGCATAACGCATAACGCATAACGCATAACGCATAACGCATAACGCATAACGCATAACGCATAACGCATAACGCATAACGCATAACGCATAACGCATAACGCATAACGCATAACGCATAACGCATAACGCATAACGCATAACGCATAACGCATAACGCAAACGCATAACGCATAACGTATAACGCACAACGCACAACGCACAACGCACAACGCATAACGCATAACGCATAACGCATAACGCATAACGCATAACGCATAACGCATAACGCATAACGCATAACGCATAACGCATAACGCATAACGCCTAACTCATATCCTACAACGCACAACGCACAACGCATAACGCATACCGCATAACGCATAACGCATAACGCACAACGCATAACGCATAACGCATAACGCATAACGCATAACGCATAACGCATAACGCATAACGCACAACGCACAAGGCACAACGCACAAGGCACAACGCACAACGCATAACGCATACCGCATAACGCATAACGCATAACGCATAACGCATAACGCATAACGCACAACGCACAACGCACAACGCACAACGCACAACGCACAACTCATAACGCATAACGCATAACGCATAACGCATAACGCACAACGCATAACGCAGAGCCCATAACACATAACGCATAACCCATAACGCATATCGCATAACTCATAACGCATAACGCACAACGCAGAGCCCATAACGCATAACGCATAACGCATAACGCATAAGGCACAACGCATAACGCATAACGCAAATCCATAACACATAACGCATAACGCACAACGCATAACGCATAACGCATAACGCCTAACTCATATCCTACAACGCACAACGCACAACGCATAACGCATACCGCATAACGCATAACGCATAACGCACAACGCATAACGCATAACGCATAACGCATAACGCATAACGCATAACGCATAACGCATAACGCATAACGCATAACGCATAACGCATAACGCATAACGCATAACGCATAACGCATAACGCATAACGCATAACGCATACCGCATAACGCATAACGCATAACGCACAACGCATAACGCATAACGCATAACGCATAACGCATAACGCATAACGCATAACGCATAACGCATAACGCACAACGCACAAGGCACAACGCACAACGCATAACGCATACCGCATAACGCATAACGCATAAAGCATAACGCATAACGCATAACGCACAACGCACAACGCACAACGCACAACGCACAACGCACAACTCATAACGCATAACGCATAACGCATAACGCATAACGCACAACGCATAACGCAGAGCCCATAACACATAACGCATAACCCATAACGCATATCGCATAACTCATAACGCATAACGCACAACGCAGAGCCCATAACGCATAACGCATAACGCATAACGCATAAGGCACAACGCATAACGCATAACGCAAATCCATAACACATAACGCATAACGCACAACGCATAACGCATAACGCATAACGCATATCGCATAACGCATAACGCCTAACTCATATCCTACAACGCACAACGCACAACGCATAACGCATACCGCATAACGCATAACGCATAACGCACAACGCATAACGCATAACGCATAACGCATAACGCATAACGCATAACGCATAACAAATAACGCATAACGCATAACGCATAACGCATATGGCATAACGCATCACGCATAACGCATAACGCATAACGCATAACGCATAACGCATAACGCATAACGCATAACGCATAACGCATAACGCATAACGCATAACGCATAACGCATAACGCATATGGCATAACGCATCACGCATAACGCATAACGCATAACGCATAACGCATAACGCATAACGCATAACGCATAACGCATAACGCATAACGCATAACGCATAACGCATAACGCATAACGCATAACGCATAACGCATAACGCATAACGCATAACGCATAACGCATAACGCATAACGCATAACGCATAACGCAGATCGCCTAACGCATAACGCATAACGCATAACGCATAACGCATAACGCGTAACGCGTAACGCATAACGCATAACGCATAACGCATAACGCATAACGCATAACGCATAACGCATAACGCACAACGCATAACGCAGAGCCCATAACACATAACGCATAACCCATAACGCATATCGCATAACTCATAACGCATAACGCACAACGCAGAGCCCATAACGCATAACGCATAACGCATAACGCATAAGGCACAACGCATAACGCATAACGCAAATCCATAACACATAACGCATAACGCACAACGCATAACGCATAACGCATAACGCATATCGCATAACGCATAACGCCTAACTCATATCCTACAACGCACAACGCACAACGCATAACGCATACCGCATAACGCATAACGCATAACGCATAACGCACAACGCACAACGCAAATCCATAACACATAACGCATAACGCATAACGCATAACGCATAACGCATAACGCATAACGCATAACGCATAACGCATAACGCATAACGCATAACGCATAACGCATAACGCATAACGCATAACGCATAACGCATAACGCATAACGCATAACGCATAACGCATAACGCATAACGCATAACGCATAACGCATAACGCATAACGCATAACGCATAACGCATAACGCATAACGCATAACGCATAACGCATAACGCATAACGCATAACGCATAACGCATAACGCATAACGCATAACGCATAACGCATAACGCATAACGCATAACGCATAACGCATAACGCATAACGCATAACGCATAACGCATAACGCATAACGCATAACGCATAACGCATAACGCATAACGCATAACGCATAACGCATAACGCATAACGCATAACGCATAACGCATAACGCATAACGCACAACGCACAACGCACAACGCACAACGCATAACGCATAACGCATAACGCATAACGCATAACGCATAACGCATAACGCATAACGCATAACGCATAACGCATAACGCATAACGCATAACGCATAACGCGTAACGCAGATCGCATAACGCATAACGCATAACGCATAACGCATAACGCATAACGCATAACGCATAACGCATAACGCATAACGCATAACACATAACGCATAACGCATAACGCATAACGCATAACGCATAACGCATAACGCATAACGCATAACGCATAACGCATAACGCATAACGCATAACGCGTAACGCGTAACGCGTAACGCATAACGCATAACGCATAACGCATAACGCATAACGCGTAACGCGTAACGCGTAACGCATAACGCATAACGCATAACGCATAACGCATAACGCATAACGCATAACGCATAACGCATAACGCATAACGCATAACGCATAACGCATAACGCATAACGCATAACGCATAACGCATAACGCATAACGCATAACGCATAACGCATAACGCATAACGCATAACGCATAACGCAGATCGCCTAACGCATAACGCATAACGCATAACGCATAACGCATAACGCGTAACGCGTAACGCATAACGCATAACGCATAACGCATAACGCATAACGCATAACGCATAACGCATAACGCATAACGCATAACGCACAACGCATAACGCATAACGCATAACGCATAACGCATAACGCATAACGCAGATCGCATAACGCATAACGCATAACGCATAACGCATAACGCATAACGCATAACGCATAACGCATAACGCATAACGCATAACGCATAACGCATAACGCATAACGCATAACGCATAACGCATAACGCATAACGCATAACGCATAACGCATAACGCATAACGCATAACGCATAACGCATAACGCATAACGCATAACGCATAACGCATAACGCATAACGCATAACGCATAACGCATAACGCATAACGCATAACGCATAACGCATAACGCATAACGCATAACGCATAACGCATAACGCATAACGCATAACGCATAACGCATAACGCATAACGCATAACGCATAACGCATAACGCATAACGCATAACGCATAACGCATACCACATAACGCATAACGCATAACGCATAACGCATAACGCATAACGCATAACGCATAACGCATAACGCATAACGCATAACGCACAACGCACAACGCACAACGCATAACGCATACCGCATAACGCATAACGCATAACGCATAACGCATAACGCATAACGCACAACGCACAACGCACAACGCACAACGCACAACGCACAACGCATAACGCATAACGCATAACGCATAACGCATAACGCACAACGCATAACGCAGAGCCCATAACACATAACGCATAACCCATAACGCATATCGCATAACTCATAACGCATAACGCACAACGCAGAGCCCATAACGCATAACGCATAACGCATAACGCATAAGGCACAACGCATAACGCATAACGCATAAGGCACAACGCATAACGCATAACGCAAATCCGTAACACATAACGCATAACGCACAACGCATAACGCATAACGCATAACGCATATCGCATAACGCATAACGCCTAACTCATATCCTACAACGCACAACGCACAACGCATAACGCATACCGCACAACGCATAACGCATACCGCATAACGCATAACGCATAACGCACAACGCATAACGCATAACGCATAACGCATAACGCATAACGCATAACGCATAACGCATAACGCATAACGCATAACGCATAACGCATAACGCATAACGCATAACGCATAACGCATAACGCATAACGCATAACGCATAACGCATAACGCATAACGCATAACGCATAACGCATAACGCATAACGCATAACGCATAACGCATAACGCATAACGCATAACGCATAACGCATAACGCATAACGCATAACGCATAACGCATAACGCATAACGCATAACGCATAACGCATAACGCATAACGCATAACGCATAACGCATAACGCACAACGCACAACGCACAACGCACAACGCATAACGCATACCGCATAACGCATAACGCATAACGCATAACGCATAACGCATAACGCATAACGCACAACGCACAACGCACAACGCACAACGCACAACGCACAACGCATAACGCATAACGCATAACGCATAACGCACAACGCATAACGCAGAGCCCATAACACATAACGCATAACCCATAACGCATATCGCATAACTCATAACGCATAACGCACAACGCAGAGCCCATAACGCATAACGCATAACGCATAACGCATAAGGCACAACGCATAACGCATAACGCAAATCCATAACACATAACGCATAACGCACAACGCATAACGCATAACGCATATCGCATAACGCATAACGCCTAACTCATATCCTACAACGCACAACGCACAACGCATAACGCATACCGCATAACGCATAACGCATAACGCACAACGCACAACGCAAATCCATAACACATAACGCATAACGCATAACGCATAACGCATAACGCATAACGCATAACGCATAACGCATAACGCATAACGCATAACGCATAACGCATAACGCATAACGCATAACGCATAACGCATAACGCATAACGCATAACGCATAACGCATAACGCATAACGCATAACGCATAACGCATAACGCATAACGCATAACGCATAACGCATAACGCATAACGCATAACGCATAACGCATAACGCATAACGCATAACGCATAACGCATAACGCATAACGCATAACGCATAACGCATAACGCATAACGCATAACGCATAACGCATAACGCATAACGCATAACGCATAACGCATAACGCATAACGCATAACGCATAACGCATACCGCATAACGCATAACGCATAACGCACAACGCATAACGCATAACGCATAACGCATAACGCATAACGCATAACGCATAACAAATAACGCATAACGCATAACGCATAACGCATATGGCATAACGCATCACGCATAACGCATAACGCATAACGCATAACGCATAACGCATAACGCATAACGCATAACGCATAACGCATAACGCATAACGCATAACGCATAACGCATAACGCATAACGCATATGGCATAACGCATCACGCATAACGCATAACGCATAACGCATAACGCATAACGCATAACGCATAACGCATAACGCATAACGCATAACGCATAACGCATAACGCATAACGCATAACGCATAACGCATAACGCATAACGCATAACGCATAACGCATAACGCATAACGCATAACGCATAACGCAGATCGCCTAACGCATAACGCATAACGCATAACGCATAACGCATAACGCGTAACGCGTAACGCATAACGCATAACGCATAACGCATAACGCATAACGCATAACGCATAACGCATAACGCACAACGCATAACGCAGAGCCCATAACACATAACGCATAACCCATAACGCATATCGCATAACTCATAACGCATAACGCACAACGCAGAGCCCATAACGCATAACGCATAACGCATAACGCATAAGGCACAACGCATAACGCATAACGCAAATCCATAACACATAACGCATAACGCACAACGCATAACGCATAACGCATAACGCATATCGCATAACGCATAACGCCTAACTCATATCCTACAACGCACAACGCACAACGCATAACGCATACCGCATAACGCATAACGCATAACGCATAACGCACAACGCACAACGCAAATCCATAACACATAACGCATAACGCATAACGCATAACGCATAACGCATAACGCATAACGCATAACGCATAACGCATAACGCATAACGCATAACGCATAACGCATAACGCATAACGCATAACGCATAACGCATAACGCATAACGCATAACGCATAACGCATAACGCATAACGCATAACGCATAACGCATAACGCATAACGCATAACGCATAACGCATAACGCATAACGCATAACGCATAACGCATAACGCATAACGCATAACGCATAACGCATAACGCATAACGCATAACGCATAACGCATAACGCATAACGCATAACGCATAACGCATAACGCATAACGCATAACGCATAACGCATAACGCATAACGCATAACGCATAACGCATAACGCATAACGCATAACGCATAACGCATAACGCATAACGCATAACGCATAACGCATAACGCACAACGCACAACGCACAACGCACAACGCATAACGCATAACGCATAACGCATAACGCATAACGCATAACGCATAACGCATAACGCATAACGCATAACGCATAACGCATAACGCATAACGCATAACGCGTAACGCAGATCGCATAACGCATAACGCATAACGCATAACGCATAACGCATAACGCATAACGCATAACGCATAACGCATAACGCATAACGCATAACGCATAACGCATAACGCATAACGCATAACGCATAACGCATAACGCATAACGCATAACGCATAACGCATAACGCATAACGCATAACGCATAACGCGTAACGCGTAACGCGTAACGCATAACGCATAACGCATAACGCATAACGCATAACGCGTAACGCGTAACGCGTAACGCATAACGCATAACGCATAACGCATAACGCATAACGCATAACGCATAACGCATAACGCATAACGCATAACGCATAACGCATAACGCATAACGCATAACGCATAACGCATAACGCATAACGCATAACGCATAACGCATAACGCATAACGCATAACGCATAACGCATAACGCATAACGCAGATCGCCTAACGCATAACGCATAACGCATAACGCATAACGCATAACGCGTAACGCGTAACGCATAACGCATAACGCATAACGCATAACGCATAACGCATAACGCATAACGCATAACGCATAACGCATAACGCACAACGCATAACGCATAACGCATAACGCATAACGCATAACGCATAACGCAGATCGCATAACGCATAACGCATAACGCATAACGCATAACGCATAACGCATAACGCATAACGCATAACGCATAACGCATAACGCATAACGCATAACGCATAACGCATAACGCATAACGCATAACGCATAACGCATAACGCATAACGCATAACGCATAACGCATAACGCATAACGCATAACGCATAACGCATAACGCATAACGCATAACGCATAACGCATAACGCATAACGCATAACGCATAACGCATAACGCATAACGCATAACGCATAACGCATAACGCATAACGCATAACGCATAACGCATAACGCATAACGCATAACGCATAACGCATAACGCATAACGCATAACGCATAACGCATAACGCATAACGCATAACGCATAACGCATAACGCATAACGCATAACGCATAACGCATACCACATAACGCATAACGCATAACGCATAACGCATAACGCATAACGCATAACGCATAACGCATAACGCATAACGCATAACGCACAACGCACAACGCACAACGCATAACGCATACCGCATAACGCATAACGCATAACGCATAACGCACAACGCACAACGCACAACGCACAACGCACAACGCACAACGCATAACGCATAACGCATAACGCATAACGCATAACGCACAACGCATAACGCAGAGCCCATAACACATAACGCATAACCCATAACGCATATCGCATAACTCATAACGCATAACGCACAACGCAGAGCCCATAACGCATAACGCATAACGCATAACGCATAAGGCACAACGCATAACGCATAACGCAAATCCGTAACACATAACGCATAACGCACAACGCATAACGCATAACGCATAACGCATATCGCATAACGCATAACGCCTAACTCATATCCTACAACGCACAACGCACAACGCATAACGCATACCGCACAACGCATAACGCATACCGCATAACGCATAACGCATAACGCACAACGCATAACGCATAACGCATAACGCATAACGCATAACGCATAACGCATAACGCATAACGCATAACGCATAACGCATAACGCATAACGCATAACGCATAACGCATAACGCATAACGCATAACGCATAACGCATAACGCATAACGCATAACGCATAACGCATAACGCATAACGCATAACGCATAACGCATAACGCATAACGCATAACGCATAACGCATAACGCATAACGCATAACGCATAACGCATAACGCATAACGCATAACGCATAACGCATAACGCATAACGCATAACGCATAACGCATAACGCATAACGCACAACGCACAACGCACAACGCACAACGCATAACGCATACCGCATAACGCATAACGCATAACGCATAACGCATAACGCATAACGCATAACGCACAACGCACAACGCACAACGCACAACGCACAACGCACAACGCATAACGCATAACGCATAACGCATAACGCACAACGCATAACGCAGAGCCCATAACACATAACGCATAACCCATAACGCATATCGCATAACTCATAACGCATAACGCACAACGCAGAGCCCATAACGCATAACGCATAACGCATAACGCATAAGGCACAACGCATAACGCATAACGCAAATCCATAACACATAACGCATAACGCACAACGCATAACGCATAACGCATATCGCATAACGCATAACGCCTAACTCATATCCTACAACGCACAACGCACAACGCATAACGCATACCGCATAACGCATAACGCATAACGCACAACGCACAACGCAAATCCATAACACATAACGCATAACGCATAACGCATAACGCATAACGCATAACGCATAACGCATAACGCATAACGCATAACGCATAACGCATAACGCATAACGCATAACGCATAACGCATAACGCATAACGCATAACGCATAACGCATAACGCATAACGCATAACGCATAACGCATAACGCATAACGCATAACGCATAACGCATAACGCATAACGCATAACGCATAACGCATAACGCATAACGCATAACGCATAACGCATAACGCATAACGCATAACGCATAACGCATAACGCATAACGCATAACGCATAACGCATAACGCATAACGCATAACGCATAACGCATAACGCATAACGCATAACGCATAACGCATAACGCATAACGCATAACGCATAACGCATAACGCATAACGCATAACGCATAACGCATAACGCAGAACGCACAACGCATAACGCATAACGCACAACGCATAACGCATAACGCATAACGCATAACGCATAACGCATAACGCATAACGCATAACGCATAACGCATAACGCATAACGCATAACGCATAACGCATAACGCATAACGCATAACGCATAACGCATAACGCATAACGCATAACGCATAACGCATAACGAATAACGCATATCGCATAACGCATAACGCTTAACGCATAACGCATAACGCATAACGCATAACGCGTAACGCATAACGGATAACGCATAACGCATAACGCGTAACGCATAACGCATAACGCATAACGCATAACGCATAACGCATAACGCATAACGCATAACGCATAACGCATAACGCATAACGCATAACGCATAACGCATAACGCATAACGCATAACGCATAACGCATAACGCATAACGCATAACGCATAACGCATAACGCATAACGCATAACGCATAACGCATAACGCATAACGCATAACGCATAACGCATAACGCATAACGCATAACGCATAACGCATAACGCATAACGCATAACGCATAACGCATAACGCATAACGCATAACGCATAACGCATAACGCATAACGCATAACGCATAACGCATAACGCATAACGCATAACGCATAACGCATAACGCATAACGCATAACGCATAACGCATAACGCATAACGCATAACGCATAACGCATAACGCATAACGCATAACGCATAACGCATAACGCATAACGCATAACGCATAACGCATAACGCATAACGCATAACGCATAACGCATAACGCATAACGCATAACGCATAACGCATAACGCATAACGCATAACGCATAACGCATAACGCATAACGCATAACGCATAACGCATAACGCATATCGCATAACGCATAACGCATAACGCATAACGCATAACGCATAACGCATAACGCATAACGCATAACGCATAACGCATAACGCATAACGCATAACGCATAACGCATAACGCATAACGCATAACGCATAACGCATAACGCATAACGCATAACGCATAACGCATAACGCATAACGCATAACGCATAACGCATAACGCATAACGCATAACGCATAACGCATAACGCATAACGCATAACGCATAACGCATAACGCATAACGCATAACGCATAACGCATAACGCATAACGCATAACGCATAACGCATAACGCATAACGCATAACGGATAACCCACAACGCATAACGCATAAAGCAGAGTCCATAACGCATAACGCATGACACATTACTCATAACGCATTACGCATAACGCATAACGCATAATGCATAACGCATTACGCATAACGCATAACGCATAACGCATAACGCATAACGCATAACGCATAACGCATAACGCATAACGCATAACGCATAACGCATAACGCATAACGCATAACGCATAACGCATAACGCATAACGCATAACGCATAACGCATAACGCATAACGCATAACGCATAACGCATAACGCATAACGCATAACGCATAACGCATAACGCATAACGCATAACGCATAACGCATAACGCATAACGCATAACGCATAACGCATAACGCATAACGCATAACGCATAACGCATAACGCATAACGCATAACGCATAACGCATAACGCATAACGCATAACGCATAACGCATAACGCATAACGCATAACGCATAACGCATAACGCATAACGCATAACGCATAACGCATGACGCATGACGCATGACGCATAACGCATAACGCATAACGCATTACGCATAACGCATAACGCATAACGCATAACGCATAACGAATAACGCATATCGCATAACGCATAACGCTTAACGCATAACGCATAACGCATAACGCATAACGCGTAACGCATAACGGATAACGCATAACGGATAACGCATAACGCATAACGCATAACGCATAACGCATAACGCATAACGCATAACGCATAACGCATAACGCATAACGCATAACGCATAACGCATAACGCATAACGCATAACGCATAACGCATAACGCATAACGCATAACGCATAACGCATAACGCATAACGCATAACGCATAACGCATAACGCATAACGCATAACGCATAACGCATGACGCATAACGCATAACGCATAACGCATAACGCATAACGCATAACGCATAACGCATAACGCATAACGCATAACGCATAACGCATAACGCATAACGCATAACGCATAACGCATAACGCATAACGCATAACGCATAACGCATAACGCATAACGCATAACGCATAACGCATAACGCATAACGCATAACGCATAACGCATAACGCATAACGCATAACGCATAACGCATAACGCATAACGCATAACGCATAACGCATAACGCATAACGCATAACGCATAACGCATAACGCATAACGCATAACGCATAACGCATAACGCATAACGCTTAACGCATAACGCATAACGCATAACGCATAACGCATAACGCATAACGCATAACGCATAACGCATAACGCATATCGCATAACGCATAACGTTCAATGAAAAAGTCATAACGCATAACGCATAACGCATAACGCATAACGCATAACGCATAACGCATAACGCATAACGCATATCGCATAACGCATAACGTTCAATGAAAAAGTCATAACGCATAACGCATAACGCATAACGCATAACGCATAACGCATAACGCATAACGCATAACGCATAACGCATAACGCATAACGCATAACGCATAACGCATAACGCATAACGCATAACGCATAACGCATAACGCATAACGCAGAACGCATAACGCATAACGCATAACGCATAACGCATAACGCATAACGCATAACGCATAACGCATAACGCATAACGCATAACGCATAACGCATAACGCATAACGCATAACGCATAACGCATAACGCATAACGCATAACGCATAACGCATAACGCATAACGCATAACGCATAACGCATAACGCATAACGCATAACGGATAACCCACAACGCATAACGCATAAAGCATAGTCCATAACGCATAACGCATGACACATTACTCATAACGCATTACGCATAACGCATAACGCATAATGCATAACGCATAACGCATAACGCATAACGCATAACGCATAACGCATAACGCATAACGCATAACGCATAACGCATAACGCATAACGCATAACGCATAACGCATAACGCATAACGCATAACGCATAACGCATAACGCATAACGCATAACGCATAACGCATAACGCATAACGCATAACGCATAACGCATAACGCATAACGCATAACGCATAACGCATAACGCATAACGCATAACGCATAACGCATAACGCATAACGCATAACGCATAACGCATAACGCATAACGCATAACGCATAACGCATAACGCATAACGCATAACGCATAACGCATAACGCATAACGCATAACGCATAACGCATAACGCATAACGCATAACGCATAACGCATAACGCATAACGCATAACGCATAACGCATAACGCATAACGCATAACGCATGACGCATGACGCATAACGCATAACGCATAACGCATAACGCATAACGCATAACGCATAACGCATAACGCATAACGAATAACGCATATCGCATAACGCATAACGCTTAACGCATAACGCATAACGCATAACGCATAACGCGTAACGCATAACGGATAACGCATAACGGATAACGCATAACGCATAACGCATAACGCATAACGCATAACGCATAACGCATAACGCATAACGCATAACGCATAACGCATAACGCATAACGCATAACGCATAACGCATAACGCATAACGCATAACGCATAACGCATAACGCATAACGCATAACGCATAACGCATAACGCATAACGCATAACGCATAACGCATAACGCATAACGCATAACGCATAACGCATAACGCATAACGCATAACGCATAACGCATAACGCATAACGCATAACGCATAACGCATAACGCATAACGCATAACGCATAACGCATAACGCATAACGCATAACGCATGACGCATAACGCATAACGCATAACGCATAACGCATAACGCATAACGCATAACGCATAACGCATAACGCATAACGCATAACGCATAACGCATAACGCATAACGCATAACGCATAACGCATAACGCATAACGCATAACGCATAACGCATAACGCATAACGCATAACGCATAACGCATAACGCATAACGGATAACCCACAACGCATAACGCATAAAGCATAGTCCATAACGCATAACGCATGACACATTACTCATAACGCATAACGCATAATGCATAACGCATAACGCATAACGCATAACGCATAACGCATAACGCATAACGCATAACGCATAACGCATAACGCATAACGCATAACGCATAACGCATAACGCATAACGCATAACGCATAACGCATAACGCATAACGCATAACGCATAACGCATAACGCATGACGCATGACGCATAACGCATAACGCATAACGCATAACGCATAACGCATAACGAATAACGCATATCGCATAACGCATAACGCTTAACGCATAACGCATAACGCGTAACGCGTAACGCGTAACGCATAACGGAGAACGCATAACGGATAACGCATAACGCATAACGCATAACGCATAACGCATAACGCATAACGCATAACGCATAACGCATAACGCATAACGCATAACGCATAACGCATAACGCATAACGCATAACGCATAACGCATAACGCATAACGCATAACGCATAACGCATAACGCATAACGCATAACGCATAACGCATAACGCATAACGCATAACGCATAACGCATAACGCATAACGCATAACGCATAACGCATAACGCATAACGCATAACGCATAACGCATAACGCATAACGCATAACGCATAACGCATAACGCATAACGCATAACGCATAACGCATAACGCATAACGCATAACGCATAACGCATAACGCATAACGCATAACGCATAACGCATAACGCATAACGCATAACGCATAACGCATAACGCATAACGCATAACGCATAACGCATAACGCATAACGCATAACGCATAACGCATAACGCATAACGCATAACGCATAACGCATAACGCATAACGCATAACGCATAACGCATAACGCATAACGCATAACGCATAACGCATAACGCATAACGCATAACGCATAACGCATAACGCATAACGCATAACGCATAACGCATAACGCATAACGCATAACGCATAACGCATAACGCATAACGCATAACGCATAACGCATAACGCATAACGCATAACGCATAACGCATAACGCATAACGCATAACGCATAACGCATAACGCATAACGCATAACGCATAACGCATAACGCATAACGCATAACGCATAACGCATAACGCATAACGCATAACGCATAACGAATAACGCATAACGCATAACGCATAACGCATAACGCATAACGCAGAACGCGTAACGCATAACGGATAACGCATAACGGATAACGCATAACGCATAACGGATAACGCATGACGCATAACGGATAACCCACAACGCATAACGCATAAAGCATAGTCCATAACGCATAACGCATGACACATTACTCATAACGCATTACGCATAACGCATAACGCATAACGCATAACGCATGACGCATGACGCATAACGCATAACGCATAACGCATAACGCATAACGCATAACGCATAACGCATAACGAATAACGCATATCGCGTAACGCGTAACGCATAACGCGTAACGCATAACGCATAACGCATAACGCGTAACGCATAACGCGTAACGCATAACGCATAACGCATAACGCATAACGCATAACGCATAACGCATAACGCATAACGCATAACGCATAACGCATAACGCATAACGCATAACGCATAACGCATAACGCATAACGCATAACGCATAACGCATAACGCATAACGCATAACGCATAACGCATAACGCATAACGCATAACGCATAACGCATAACGCATAACGCATAACGCATAACGCATAACGCATAACGCATAACGCATAACGCATAACGCATAACGCATAACGCATAACGCATAACGCATAACGCATAACGCATAACGCATAACGCATAACGCATAACGCATAACGCATAACGCATAACGCATAACGCATAACGCATAACGCATAACGCATAACGCATAACGCATAACGCATAACGCATAACGCATAACGCATAACGCATAACGCATAACGCATAACGCATAACGCATAACGCATAACGCATAACGCATAACGCATAACGCATAACGCATAACGCATAACGCATAACGCATAACGCATAACGCATAACGCATAACGCATAACGCATAACGCATAACGCATAACGCATAACGCATAACGCATAACGCATAACGCATAAATCATAACGCATAACGCATAACGCATAACGCATAACGCATAACGCATAACGCATAACGCATAACGCATAACGCATAACGCATAACGCATAACGCATAACGCATAACGCATAACGCATAACGCATAACGCATAACGCATAACGCATAACGCATAACGCATAACGCATAACGCATAACGCATAACGCATAACGCATAACGCATAACGCATAACGCATAACGCATAACGCATAACGCATAACGCATAACGCATAACGCATAACGCATAACGCATAACGCATAACGCATAACGCATAACGCATAACGCATAACGCATAACGCATAACGCATAACGCATAACGCATAACGCATAACGCATAACGCATAACGCATAACGCATAACGAATAACGCATAACGCATAACGCATAACGCATAACGCATAACGCAGAACGCGTAACGCATAACGGATAACGCATAACGGATAACGCATAACGCATAACGGATAACGCATGACGCATAACGGATAACCCACAACGCATAACGCATAAAGCATAGTCCATAACGCATAACGCATGACACATTACTCATAACGCATTACGCATAACGCATAACGCATAATGCATAACGCATTACGCATAACGCATAACGCTCAATGAAGAAGTCATAACGCATAACGCATATCGCATAACCCGTAAAGCACAACGCATAACACATAACGCATAACGCATAACGCATAACGCATAACGCATAACGCATAACGCATAACGCATAACGCATAACGCATAACGCATAACGGATAACGCATGACGCATGACGCATAACGCATAACGCATAACGCATAACGCATAACGCATAACGCATAACGCATAACGCATAACGCGTAACGCATAACGGATAACGCATAACGCATAACGCATAACGCATAACGCATAACGCATCACGCATAACGCATAACGCATAACGCATAACGCATAACGCATAACGCATAACGCATAACGCATAACGCATAACGCATAACGCATAACGCATAACGCATAACGCATAACGCATAACGCATAACGCATAACGCATAACGCATAACGCATAACGCATAACGCATAACGCATAACGCATAACGCATAACGCATAACGCATAACGCATAACGCATAACGCATAACGCATAACGCATAACGCATAACGCATAACGCATAACGCATAACGCATAACGCATAACGCATAACGCATAACGCATAACGCATAACGCATAACGCATAACGCATAACGCATAACGCATAACGCATAACGCATAACGCATAACGCATAACGCATAACGCATAACGCATAACGCATAACGCATAACGCATAACGCATAACGCATAACGCATAACGCATAACGCATAACGCATAACGCATAACGCATAACGCATAACGCATAACGCATAACGCATAACGCATAACGAATAACGCATAACGCATAACGCATAACGCATAACGCATAACGCAGAACGCGTAACGCATAACGGATAACGCATAACGGATAACGCATAACGCATAACGGATAACGCATGACGCATAACGGATAACCCACAACGCATAACGCATAAAGCATAGTCCATAACGCATAACGCATGACACATTACTCATAACGCATTACGCATAACGCATAACGCATAATGCATAACGCATTACGCATAACGCATAACGCTCAATGAAGAAGTCATAACGCATAACGCATATCGCATAACCCGTAAAGCACAACGCATAACACATAACGCATAACGCATAACGCATAACGCATAACGCATAACGCATAACGCATAACGCATAACGCATAACGCATAACGCATAACGGATAACGCATGACGCATGACGCATAACGCATAACGCATAACGCATAACGCATAACGCATAACGCATAACGCATAACGCGTAACGCATAACGGATAACGCATAACGCATAACGCATAACGCATAACGCATAACGCATCACGCATAACGCATAACGCATAACGCATAACGCATAACGCATAACGCATAACGCATAACGCATAACGCATAACGCATAACGCATAACGCATAACGCATAACGCATAACGCATAACGCATAACGCATAACGCATAACGCATAACGCATAACGCATAACGCATAACGCATAACGCATAACGCATAACGCATAACGCATAACGCATAACGCATAACGCATAACGCATAACGCATAACGCATAACGCATAACGCATAACGCATAACGCATAACGCATAACGCATAACGCATAACGCATAACGCATAACGCATAACGCATAACGCATAACGCATAACGCATAACGCATAACGCATAACGCATAACGCATAACGCATAACGCATAACGCATAACGGATAACCCACAACGCATAACGCATAAAGCATAGTCCATAACGCATAACGCATGACACATTACTCATAACGCATTACGCATAACGCATAACGCATAACGCATAACGCATAACGCATAACGCATAACGCATAACGCATAACGCATAACGCATAACGCATAACGCATAACGCATAACGCATAACGCATAACGCATAACGCATAACGCATAACGCATAACGCATAACGCATAACGCATAACGCATAACGCATAACGCATAACGCATAACGCATAACGCATAACGCATAACGCATAACGCATAACGCATAACGCATAACGCATAACGCATAACGCATAACGCATAACGCATAACGCATAACGCATAACGCATAACGCATAACGCATAACGCATAACGCATAACGCATAACGCATAACGCATAACGCATAACGCATAACGCATAACGCATAACGCATAACGCATGACGCATAACGGATAACCCACAACGCATAACGCATAAAGCATAGTCCATAACGCATAACGCATGACACATTACTCATAACGCATTACGCATAACGCATAACGCATAACGCATAACGCATAACGCATAACGCATAACGCATAACGCATAACGCATAACGCATAACGCATAACGCATAACGCATAACGCATAACGCATAACGCATGACGCATAACGCATAACGCATAACGCATAACGCATAACGAATAACGCATAACGCATAACGCATAACGCATAAAGCATAGTCCATAACGCATAACGCATGACACATTACTCATAACGCATTACGCATAACGCATAACGCATAATGCATAACGCATTACGCATAACGCATAACGCTCAATGAAAAAGTCATAACGCATAACGCATATCGCATAACCCGTAAAGCACAGAGCATAACACATAACGCATAACGCATAACGCATAACGCATAACGCATAACGCATAACGCATAACGCATAACGCATAACGCATAACGCATAACGCATAACGCATAACGCATAACGCATAACGCATAACGCATAACGCATAACGCATAACGCATAACGCATAACGCATAACGCATAACGCATAACGCATAACGCATAACGCATAACGCATAACGCATAACGCATAACGCATAACGCATAACGCATAACGCATAACCCATAACGCATAACGGATAACGCATGACGCATAACGCATAACGCATAACGCATAACGCATAACGCGTAACGCATAACGGATAACGCATAACGCATAACGCATAACGCATAATGCATAACGCATCACGCATAACGCATAACGCATAACGCATAACGCATAACGCATAACGCATAACGCATAACGCATAACGCATAACGCATAACGCATAACGCATAACGCATAACGCATAACGCATAACGCATAACGCATAACGCATAACGCATAACGCATAACGCGTAACGCATAACGCATAACGCATAACGCATAACGCATAACGCATAACGCATAACGCATAACGCATAACGCATAACGCATAACGCAGAACGCATAACGCATAACGCATGACGCATAACGCATAACGCATAACGCATAACGCATAACGCATAACGCATAACGCATAAAGCATAACGCATAACGCATAACGCATAACGCATAACGCATAACGCATAACGCATAACGCATAACGCATAACGCATAACGCATAACGCATAACGCATAACGCATAACGCATAACGCATAACGCATAACGCATAACGCATAACGCATAACGCATAACGCATAACGCATAACGCATAACGAATAACGCATATCGCATAACGTATAACGCTTAACGCATAACGCATAACGCATAACGCATAACGCGTAACGCATAACGGATAACGCATAACGCATAACGCATAACGCATAACGCATAACGCATAACGCATAACGCATAACGCATAACGCATAACGCATAACGCATAACGCATAACGCATAACGCATAACGCATAACGCATAACGCATAACGCATAACGCATAACGCATAACGCATAACGCATAACGCATAACGCATAACGCATAACGCATAACGCATAACGCATAACGCATAACGCATGACGCATAACGGATAACCCACAACGCATAACGCATAAAGCATAGTCCATAACGCATAACGCATGACACATTACTCATAACGCATTACGCATAACGCATAACGCATAACGCATAACGCATAACGCATAACGCATAACGCATAACGCATAACGCATAACGCATAACGCATAACGCATAACGCATAACGCATAACGCATGACGCATAACGCATAACGCATAACGCATAACGCATAACGAATAACGCATAACGCATAACGCATAACGCATAAAGCATAGTCCATAACGCATAACGCATGACACATTACTCATAACGCATTACGCATAACGCATAACGCATAATGCATAACGCATTACGCATAACGCATAACGCTCAATGAAAAAGTCATAACGCATAACGCATATCGCATAACCCGTAAAGCACAGAGCATAACACATAACGCATAACGCATAACGCATAACGCATAACGCATAACGCATAACGCATAACGCATAACGCATAACGCATAACGCATAACGCATAACGCATAACGCATAACGCATAACGCATAACGCATAACGCATAACGCATAACGCATAACGCATAACGCATAACGCATAACGGATAACGCATGACGCATAACGCATAACGCATAACGCATAACGCATAACGCGTAACGCATAACGGATAACGCATAACGCATAACGCATAACGCATAATGCATAACGCATCACGCATAACGCATAACGCATAACGCATAACGCATAACGCATAACGCATAACGCATAACGCATAACGCATAACGCATAACGCATAACGCATAACGCATAACGCATAACGCATAACGCATAACGCATAACGCATAACGCATAACGCATAACGCATAACGCGTAACGCATAACGCATAACGCATAACGCATAACGCATAACGCATAACGCATAACGCATAACGCATAACGCATAACGCATAACGCAGAACGCATAACGCATAACGCATGACGCATAACGCATAACGCATAACGCATAACGCATAACGCATAACGCATAACGCATAAAGCATAACGCATAACGCATAACGCATAACGCATAACGCATAACGCATAACGCATAACGCATAACGCATAACGCATAACGCATAACGCATAACGCATAACGCATAACGCATAACGCATAACGCATAACGCATAACGCATAACGCATAACGCATAACGCATAACGCATAACGAATAACGCATATCGCATAACGTATAACGCTTAACGCATAACGCATAACGCATAACGCATAACGCGTAACGCATAACGGATAACGCATAACGGATAACGCAAAACGCATAACGCATAACGCATAACGGATAACCCACAACGCATAACGCATAAAGCATAGTCCATAACGCATAACGCATGACACATTACTCATAACGCATTACGCATAACGCATAACGCATAATGCATAACGCATTACGCATAACGCATAACGCTCAATGAAAAAGTCATAACGCATAACGCATATCGCATAACCCGTAAAGCACAACGCATAACACATAACGCATAACGCATAACGCATAACGCATAACGCATAACGCATAACGCATAACGCATAACGCATAACGCATAACGCATAACGCATAACGCATAACGCATAACGCATAACGCATAACGCATAACGCATAACGCATAACGCATAACGCATAACGCATAACGCATAACGCATAACGCATAACGCATAACGCATAACGCATAACGCATAACGCATAACGCATAACGCATAACGCATAACGCATAACGCATAACGCATAACGCATAACGCATAACGCATAACGCATAACGCATAACGCATAACGCATAACGCATAACGCATAACGCATAACGCATAACGCATAACGCATAACGCATAACGCATAACGCATAACGCATAACGCATAACGCATAACGCATAACGCATAACGCATAACGCATAACGCATAACGCATAACGCATAACGCATAACGAATAACGCATATCGCATAACGTATAACGCTTAACGCATAACGCATAACGCATAACGCATAACGCGTAACGCATAACGGATAACGCATAACGGATAACGCATAACGCATAACGCATAACGGATAACCCACAACGCATAACGCATAAAGCATAGTCCATAACGCATAACGCATGACACATTACTCATAACGCATTACGCATAACGCATAACGCATAATGCATAACGCATTACGCATAACGCATAACGCTCAATGAAAAAGTCATAACGCATAACGCATATCGCATAACCCGTAAAGCACAACGCATAACACATAACGCATAACGCATAACGCATAACGCATAACGCATAACGCATAACGCATAACGCATAACGCATAACGCATAACGCATAACGCATAACGCATAACGCATAACGCATAACGCATAACGCATAACGCATAACGCATAACGCATAACGCATAACGCATAACGCATAACGCATAACGCATAACGCATAACGCATAACGCATAACGCATAACGCATAACGCATAACGCATAACGCATAACGCATAACGCATAACGCATAACGCATAACGCATAACGCATAACGCATAACGCATAACGCATAACGCATAACGCATAACGCATAACGCATAACGCATAACGCATAACGCATAACGCATAACGCATAACGCATAACGCATAACGCATAACGCATAACGCATAACGCATAACGCATAACGCATAACGCATAACGCATAACGCATAACGCATAACGCATAACGCATAACGCATAACGCATAACGCATAACGCATAACGAATAACGCATAACGCATAACGCATAACGCATAACGCATAACGCATAACGCATAACGCATAACGCATAACGCATAACGCATAACGCATAACGCAGAACGCATAACGCATAACGCATGACGCATAACGCATAACGCATAACGCATAACGCATAACGCATAACGCATAACGCATAAAGCATAACGCATAACGCATAACGCATAACGCATAACGCATAACGCATAACGCATAACGCATAACGCATAACGCATAACGCATAACGCATAACGCATAACGCATAACGCATAACGCATAACGCATAACGCATAACGCATAACGCATAACGCATAACGCATAACGCATAACGCATAACGAATAACGCATATCGCATAACGTATAACGCTTAACGCATAACGCATAACGCATAACGCATAACGCGTAACGCATAACGCATAACGCATAACGCATAACGCATAACGCATAACGCATAACGTATAACGCATAACGCATAACGCATAACGCATAACGAATAACGCATATCGCATAACGTATAACGCTTAACGCATAACGCATAACGCATAACGCATAACGCGTAACGCATAACGGATAACGCATAACGGATAACGCATAACGCATAACGCATAACGGATAACCCACAACGCATAACGCATAAAGCATAGTCCATAACGCATAACGCATGACACATTACTCATAACGCATTACGCATAACGCATAACGCATAATGCATAACGCATTACGCATAACGCATAACGCTCAATGAAAAAGTCATAACGCATAACGCATATCGCATAACCCGTAAAGCACAACGCATAACACATAACGCATAACGCATAACGCATAACGCATAACGCATAACGCATAACGCATAACGCATAACGCATAACGCATAACGCATAACGCATAACGCATAACGCATAACGCATAACGCATAACGCATAACGCATAACGCATAACGCATAACGCATAACGCATAACGCATAACGCATAACGCATAACGCATAACGCATAACGCATAACGCATAACGCATAACGCATAACGCATAACGCATAACGCATAACGCATAACGCATAACGCATAACGCATAACGCATAACGCATAACGCATAACGCATAACGCATAACGCATAACGCATAACGCATAACGCATAACGCATAACGCATAACGCATAACGCATAACGCATAACGCATAACGCATAACGCATAACGCATAACGCATAACGCATAACGCATAACGCATAACGCATAACGCATAACGAATAACGCATAACGCATAACGCATAACGCATAACGCACAACGCATAACGCATAACGCATAACGCATAACGCATAACGCATAACGCATAACGCATAACGCATAACGCATAACGCATAACGCATAACGCATAACGCATAACGCATAACGCATAACGCATAACGCATAACGCATAACGCATAACGCATAACGCATAACGAATAACGCATATCGCATAACGTATAACGCTTAACGCATAACGCATAACGCATAACGCATAACGCGTAACGCGTAACGCATAACGGATAACGCATAACGGATTACGCATAACGCATAACGCATAACGGATAACCCACAACGCATAACGCATAAAGCATAGTCCATAACGCATAACGCATGACACATTACTCATAACGCATTACGCATAACGCATAACGCATAATGCATAACGCATTACGCATAACGCATAACGCTCAATGAAAAAGTCATAACGCATAACGCATATCGCATAACCCGTAAAGCACAACGCATAACACATAACGCATAACGCATAACGCATAACGCATAACGCATAACGCATAACGCATAACGCATAACGCATAACGCATAACGCATAACGCATAACGCATAACGCATAACGCATAACGCATAACGCATAACGCATAACGCATAACGCATAACGCATAACGCATAACGCATAACGCATAACGCATAACGCATAACGCATAACGCATAACGCATAACGCATAACGCATAACGCATAACGCATAACGCATAACGCATAACGCATAACGCATAACGCATAACGCATAACGCATAACGCATAACGCATAACGCATAACGCATAACGCATAACGCATAACGCATAACGCATAACGCATAACGCATAACGCATAACGCATAACGCATAACGCATAACGCATAACGCATAACGCATAACGCATAACGCATAACGCATAACGCATAACGCATAACGCATAACGCATAACGCATAACGCATAACGCATAACGCATAACGCATAACGCATAACGCATAACGCATAACGCATAACGCATAACGCATAACGCATAACGCATAACGCATAACGAATAACGCATAACGCATAACGCATAACGCATAACGCACAACGCATAACGCATAACGCATAACGCATAACGCATAACGCATAACGCATAACGCATAACGCATAACGCATGACGCATGACGCATAACGCATAACGCATAACGCATAACGCATAACGCATAACGCATAACGCATAACGCATAACGCATAACGAATAACGCATATCGCATAACGTATAACGCTTAACGCATAACGCATAACGCATAACGCATAACGCGTAACGCATAACGGATAACGCATAACGGATAACGCATAACGCATAACGCATAAAGCATAATGGATAACGCATGACGCATAACGGATAACCCACAACGCATAACGCATAAAGCATAGTCCATAACGCATAACGCATGACACATTACTCATAACGCATTACGCATAACGCATAACGCATAACGCATAATGCATAACGCATTACGCATAACGCATAACGCTCAATGAAAAAGTCATAACGCATAACGCATATCGCATAACCCGTAAAGCACAACGCATAACACATAACGCATAACGCATAACGCATAACGCATAACGCATAACGCATAACGCATAACGCATAACGCATAACGGATAACGCATGACGCATAACGCATAACGCATAACGCATAACGCATAACGCGTAACGCATAACGGATAACGCATAACGCATAGCGCATAACGCATAACGCATAACGAATAACGCATAACGCATAACGCATAACGCATAACGCATAACGCATAACGCATAACGCATAACGCATAACGCATAACGCATAACGCATAACGCATAACGCATAACGCATAACGCATAACGCATAACGCATAACGCATAACGCATAACGCATAACGCATAACGCATAACGCATAACGCATAACGCATAACGCATAACGCATAACGCATGACGCATAACGGATAACCCATAACGCATAACGCATAAAGCATAGTCCATAACGGATAACGCATGACGCATAACGGATAACCCATAACGCATAACGCATAAAGCATAGTCCATAACGCATAACGCATGACACATTACTCATAACGCATTACGCATAACGCATAACGCATAACGCATAATGCATAACGCATTACGCATAACGCATAACGCTCAATGAAAAAGTCATAACGCATAACGCATAACGCATAACGCATAACGCATAACGCATAACGCATAACGCATAATGCATAACGCATAACGCATAACGCAAAACGCATAACGCATAACGCATAACGCATAACGCATAACGCATAACGCATAACGCATAACGCATAACGCATAACGCATAACGCATAACGCATAACGCATAACGCATAACGCATAACGCATAACGCATAACGCATAACGCATAACGCATAACGCATAACGCATAACGCATAACGCATAACGCATAACGCATAACGCATAACGCATAACGCATAACGCATAACGGATAACGCATGACGCATAACGGATAACCCACAACGCATAACGCATAAAGCATAACGAATAACGCATATCGCATAACGTATAACGCTTAACGCATAACGCATAACGCATAACGCGTAACGCATAACGGATAACGCATAACGCATAACGCATAACGCATAACGCATAACGCATAACGCATAACGCATAACGCATAACGCATAACGCATGACGCATGACGCATAACGCATAACGCATAACGCATAACGCATAACGCATAACGCATAACGCATAACGCATAACGCATAACGCATAACGCATAACGAATAACGCATATCGCATAACGTATAACGCTTAACGCATAACGCATAACGCATAACGCATAACGCGTAACGCATAACGCATAACGCATAACGAATAACGCATAACGCATAACGCATAACGCATAACGCACAACGCATAACGCATAACGCATAACGCATAACGCATAACGCATAACGCATAACGCATAACGCATAACGCATGACGCATGACGCATAACGCATAACGCATAACGCATAACGCATAACGCATAACGCATAACGCATAACGCATAACGCATAACGCATAACGCATAACGCATAACGAATAACGCATATCGCATAACGTATAACGCTTAACGCATAACGCATAACGCATAACGCATAACGCGTAACGCATAACGGATAACGCATAACGGATAACGCATAACGCATAACGCATAAAGCATAATGGATAACGCATGACGCATAACGGATAACCCACAACGCATAACGCATAAAGCATAGTCCATAACGCATAACGCATGACACATTACTCATAACGCATTACGCATAACGCATAACGCATAACGCATAATGCATAACGCATTACGCATAACGCATAACGCTCAATGAAAAAGTCATAACGCATAACGCATATCGCATAACCCGTAAAGCACAACGCATAACACATAACGCATAACGCATAACGCATAACGCATAACGCATAACGCATAACGCATAACGCATAACGCATAACGCATAACGCATAACGGATAACGCATGACGCATAACGCATAACGCATAACGCATAACGCATAACGCGTAACGCATAACGCATAACGCATAACGCATAACGCATAACGCATAACGCATAACGCATAACGCATAACGCATAACGCATAACGCATAACGCATAACGCATAACGCATAACGCATAACGCATAACGCATAACGCATAACGCATAACGCATAACGCATAACGCATAACGCATAACGCATAACCCATAACGCATAACGCATAACGCATAACGCGTAACGCATAACGCATAACGCATAACGCATAACGCATAACGCATAACGCATAACGCATAACGCATAACGCATAACGCATAACGCATAACGCATAACGCATAACGCATAACGCATAACGCATAACGCATAACGCATAACGCATAACGCATAACGCATAACGCATAACGCATAACGCATAACGCATAACGCATAACGCATAACGCATAACGCATAACGCATAACGCATAACGCATAACGCATAACGCATAACGCATAACGCATAACGCATAACGCATAACGCATAACGCATAACGCATAACGCATAACGCATAACGCATAACGCATAACGCATAACGCATAACGCATAACGCATAACGCATAACGCATAACGCATAACGCATAACGCATAACGCGTAACGCGTAACGCATAACGCATAACGCATAACGCATAACGCATAACGCATAACGCATGACGCATAACGGATAACCCACAACGCATACCGCATAAAGCATAGTCCATAACGCATAACGCATGACACATTACTCATAACGCATTACGCATAACGCATAACGCATAATGCATAACGCATTACGCATAACGCATAACGCATAACGCATAACGCATAACGCATAACGCATAACGCATAACGCATAACGCATAACGCATAACGCATAACGCATAACGCATAACGCATAACGCATAACGCATAACGCATAACGCATAACGCATAACGCATAACGCATAACGCATAACGCATAACGAATAACGCATATCGCATAACGTATAACGCTTAACGCATAACGCATAACGCATAACGCATAACGCATAACGCATAACGCATAACGCATAACGCATATCGCATAACGCATAACGCAGAACGCATAACGCATAACGCATGACGCATAACGCATAACGCATAACGCATAACGCATAACG
This sequence comes from Lasioglossum baleicum, assembly GCF_051020765.1. NCBI lineage: Eukaryota > Metazoa > Arthropoda > Insecta > Hymenoptera > Halictidae > Lasioglossum > Lasioglossum baleicum. The sequence continues at coordinate 23,659 of NW_027469316.1, read as the reverse complement.
CATAACGCATAACGCATAACGCATAACGCATAACGCATAACGCATAACGCATAACGCATAACGCATAACGCATAACGCATAACGCATAACGCATAACGCATAACGCATAACGCATAACGCATAACGCATAACGCATAACGCATAACGCATAACGCATAACGCATAACGCATAACGCATAACGCATAACGAATAACGCATATCGCATAACGTATAACGCTTAACGCATAACGCATAACGCATAACGCATAACGCGTAACGCATAACGGATAACGCATAACGGATAACGCATAACGCATAACGCATAACGCATAACGCATAACGCATAACGCATAACGCATAACGCATAACGCATAACGCATAACGCATAACGCATAACGCATAACGCATAGCGCATAACGCATAACGCATAACGCATAACGCATAACTCATAACGCATAACGCATAACGCATAACGCATAACGCATAACGCATAACGCATAACGCATAACGCATAACGCATAACGCATAACGCATAACGCATAACGCATAACGCATAACGCATAACGCATAACGCATAACGCATAACGCATAACGCATGACGCATAACGGATAACCCACAACGCATACCGCATAAAGCATAGTCCATAACGCATAACGCATAACGCATGACACATTACTCATAACGCATTACGCATAACGCATAACGCATAATGCATAACGCATTACGCATAACGCATAACGCATAACGCATAACGCATAACGCATAACGCATAACGCATAACGCATAACGCATAACGCATAACGCATAACGCATAACGCATAACGCATAACGCATAACGCATAACGCATAACGCATAACGAATAACGCATATCGCATAACGTATAACGCTTAACGCATAACGCATAACGCATAACGCATAACGCATAACGCATAACGCATAACGCATAACGCATAACGCATAACGCATAACGCATAACGCATAACGCATAACGCATAACGCATAACGCATAACGGATAACGCGTAACGCATAACGGATAACGCATAACGGATAACGCATAACGCATAACGCATAACGGATAACGCATGACGCATAACGGATAACCCACAACGCATAACGCATAACGCATAACGAATAACGCATAACGCATAACGCATAACGCATAACGCATAACGCATAACGCATAACGCATAACGCATAACGCATAACGCATAACGCATAACGCATAACGCATAACGCATAACGCATAACGCATAACGCATAACGCATAACGCATAACGCATAACGCATAACGCATAACGCATAACGCATAACGCATAACGCATAACGCATAACGCATAACGCATAACGCATAACGCATAACGCATAACGCATAACGCATAACGCATAACGCATAACGCATAACGCATAACGCATAACGCATAACGCATAACGCATAACGCATAAAGCATAACGCATAACGCATACCGCATAACGCATAACGCATAACGCATAACGCATAACGCATAACGCATAACGTATAACGCTTAACGCATAACGCATAACGCATAACGCATAACGCGTAACGCATAACGCATAACGCATAACGCATAACGCATAACGCATAACGCATAACGCATAACGCATAACGCATAACGCATAACGCATAACGCATAACGCATAACGCATAACGCATAACGGATAACGCATGACGCATAACGGATAACCCACAACGCATAACGCATAAAGCATAACGAATAACGCATATCGCATAACGTATAACGCTTAACGCATAACGCATAACGCATAACGCATAACGCATAACGCGTAACGCATAACGCATAACGCGTAACGCATAACGCATAACGCATAACGCATAACGCATAACGCATAACGCATAACGCATAACGCATAACGCATAACGCATAACGCATAACGCATAACGCATAACGCATAACGCATAACGCATAACGCATAACGCATAACGCATAACGCATAACGCATAACGCATAACGCATAACGCATAACGCATAACGCATAACGCATAACGCATAACGCATAACGCATAACGCATAACGCATAACGCATAACGCATAACGGATAACGCATGACGCATAACGCATAACGCATAACGCATAACGCATAACGCGTAACGCATAACGGATAACGCATAACGCATAGCGCATAACGCATAACGCATAACGAATAACGCATAACGCATAACGCATAACGCATAACGCATAACGCATAACGCATAACGCATAACGCATAACGCATAACGCATAACGCATAACGCATAACGCATAACGCATAACGCATGACGCATAACGCATAACGCATAACGCATAACGCATAACGCATAACGCATAACGCATAACGCATAACGCATAACGCATAACGCATAACGCATAACGCATAACGCATAACGCATAACGCATAACGCATAACGCATAACGCATAACGCATAACGCATAACGCATAACGCATAACGCATAACGCATAACGCATAACGCATAACGCATAACGCATAACGCATAACGCATAACGCATAACGCATAACGCATAACGCATAACGCATAACGCATAACGCATAACGCATAACGCATGACGCATAACGGATAACCCATAACGCATAACGCATAAAGCATAGTCCATAACGGATAACGCATGACGCATAACGGATAACCCATAACGCATAACGCATAAAGCATAGTCCATAACGCATAACGCATGACACATTACTCATAACGCATTACGCATAACGCATAACGCATAACGCATAATGCATAACGCATTACGCATAACGCATAACGCTCAATGAAAAAGTCATAACGCATAACGCATAACGCATAACGCATAACGCATAACGCATAACGCATAACGCATAACGCATAACGCATAACGCATAACGCATAATGCATAACGCATAACGCATAACGCAAAACGCATAACGCATAACGCATAACGCATAACGCATAACGCATAACGCATAACGCATAACGCATAACGCATAACGCATAACGCATAACGCATAACGCATAACGCATAACGCATAACGCATAACGCATAACGCATAACGCATAACGCATAACGCATAACGCATAACGCATAACGCATAACGCATAACGCATAACGCATAACGCATAACGCATAACGCATAACGCATAACGCATAACGCATAACGCATAACGCATAACGCATAACGCATAACGCATAACGCATAACGGATAACGCATGACGCATAACGGATAACCCACAACGCATAACGCATAAAGAATAACGAATAACGCATATCGCATAACGTATAACGCTTAACGCATAACGCATAACGCATAACGCATAACGCGTAACGCATAACGGATAACGCATAACGCATAACGCATAACGCATAACGCATAACGCATAACGCATAACGCATAACGCATAACGCATAACGCATAACGCATAACGCATAACGCATAACGCATAACGCATAACGCATAACGCATAACGCATAACGCATAACGCATAACGCATAACGCATAACGCATAACGCATAACGCATAACGCATAACGCATAACGCATAACGCATAACGCATAACGCATAACGCATAACGCATAACGCATAACGCATAACGCATAACGCATAACGCATAACGCATAACGCATATCGCATAACGCATAACGTTCAATGAAAAAGTCATAACGCATAACGCATAACGCATAACGCATAACGCATAACGCATAACGCATAACGCATAACGCATAACGCATAACGCATAACGCATAACGCATAACGCATAACGCATAACGCATAACGCATAACGCATAACGCATAACGCATGACGCATGACGCATAACGCATAACGCATAACGCATAACGCATGACGCATAACGCATAACGCATAACGCATAACGCATAACGCATAACGCATAACGCATAACGCATAACGCATAACGCATAACGCATAACGCATAACGCATAACGCATAACGCATAACGCATAACGCATAACGCATAACGCATAACGCATAACGCATAACGCATAACGCATAACGCATAACGCATAACGCATAACGCATAACGCATAACGCATAACGCATAACGCATAACGCATAACGCATAACGCATAACGCATAACGCATAACGCATAACGCATAACGCATAACGCATAACGCATAACGCATAACGCATATCGCATAACGCAGAACGTTCAATGAAAAAGTCATAACGCATAACGCATAACGCATAACGCATATCGCATAACGCATAACGCATAACGCATAACGCATAACGCATAACGCATAACGCATAACGCATAACGCATAACGCATAACGCATAACGCATAACGCATAACGCATAACGCATAACGCATAACGCATAACGCATAACGCATAACGCATAACGCATAACGCATAACGCATAACGCATAACGCATAACGCATAACGCATAACGCATAACGCATAACGCATAACGCATAACGCATAACGCATAACGCATAACGCATAACGCATAACGCATAACGCATAACGCATAACGCATAACGCATAACGCATAACGCATAACGCATAACGCATAACGCATAACGCATAACGCATAACGCATAACGCATAACGCATAACGCATAACGCATAACGCATAACGCATAACGCATAACGCATAACGCATAACGCATAACGCATAACGCATAACGCATAACGCATAACGCATAACGCATAACGCATAACGCATAACGCATAACGCATAACGCATAACGCATAACGCATAACGCATAACGCATAACGCATAACGCATAACGCATAACGCATAACGCATAACGCATAACGCATAACGCATAACGCATAACGCATAACGCATAACGCATAACGCATAACGCATAACGCATAACGCATAACGCATAACGCATAACGCATAACGCATAACGCATAACGCATAACGCATAACGCATAACGCATAACGCATAACGCATAACGCATAACGCATAACGCATAACGCATAACGCATAACGCATAACGCATAACGCATAACGCATAACGCATAACGCATAACGCATAACGCATAACGCATAACGCATAACGCATAACGCATAACGCATAACGCATAACGCATAACGCATAACGCATATCGCATAACGCATAACGTTCAATGAAAAAGTCATAACGCATAACGCATAACGCATAACGCATAACGCATAACGCATAACGCATAACGCATAACGCATAACGCATAACGCATAACGCATAACGCATAACGCATAACGCATAACGCATAACGCATAACGCATAACGCATAACGCATAACGCATAACGCATAACGCATAACGCATAACGCATAACGCATAACGCATAACGCATAACGCATAACGCATAACGCATAACGCATAACGCATAACGCATAACGCATAACGCATAACGCATAACGCATAACGCATAACGCATAACGCATAACGCATAACGCATAACGCATAACGCATAACGCATAACGCATAACGCATAACGCATAACGCATAACGCGTAACGCATAACGCATAACGCATAACGCATAACGCATAACGCATAACGCATGACGCATAACGGATAACCCACAACGCATACCGCATAAAGCATAGTCCATAACGCATAACGCATGACACATTACTCATAACGCATTACGCATAACGCATAACGCATAATGCATAACGCATTACGCATAACGCATAACGCATAACGCATAACGCATAACGCATAACGCATAACGCATAACGCATAACGCATAACGCATAACGCATAACGCATAACGCATAACGCATAACGCATAACGCATAACGCATAACGCATAACGCATAACGCATAACGCATAACGAATAACGCATATCGCATAACGTATAACGCTTAACGCATAACGCATAACGCATAACGCATAACGCATAACGCATAACGCATAACGCATATCGCATAACGCATAACGCAGAACGCATAACGCATAACGCATGACGCATAACGCATAACGCATAACGCATAACGCATAACGCATAAAGCATAATGCATAACGCATAACGCATAACGCATAACGCATAACGCATAACGCATAACGCATAACGCATAACGCATAACGCATAACGCATAACGCATAACGCATAACGCATAACGCATAACGCATAACGCATAACGCATAACGCATAACGCATAACGCATAACGCATAACGCATAACGCATAACGCATAACGGATAACGCATAACGCATAACGCATAACGCATAACGCATAACGCATAACGCATAACGCATAACGCATAACGCATAACGCATAACGCATAACGCATAACGCATAACGCATAACGCATAACGCATAACGCATAACGCATAACGCATAACGCATAACGCATAACGCATAACGCATAACGCATAACGCATAACGCATAACGCATAACGCATAACGCATAACGCATAACGCATAACGCATAACGCATAACGCATAACGCATAACGCATAACGCATAACGCATAACGCATAACGCATAACGCATAACGCATAACGCATAACGCATAACGCATAACGCATAACGCATAACGCATAACGCATAACGCATAACGCATAACGCATATCGCATAACGCATAACGTTCAATGAAAAAGTCATAACGCATAACGCATAACGCATAACGCATAACGCATAACGCATAACGCATAACGCATAACGCATAACGCATAACGCATAACGCATAACGCATAACGCATAACGCATAACGCATAACGCATAACGCATAACGCATAACGCATAACGCATAACGCATAACGCATAACGCATAACGCATAACGCATAACGCATAACGCATAACGCATAACGCATAACGCATAACGCATAACGCATAACGCATAACGCATAACGCATAACGCATAACGCATAACGCATAACGCATAACGCATAACGCATAACGCATAACGCGTAACGCATAACGGATAACGCATAACGGATAACGCATAACGCATAACGCATAACGCATAACGCATAACGCATAACGCATAACGCATAACGCATAACGCATAACGCATAACGCATAACGCATAACGCATAGCGCATAACGCATAACGCATAACGCATAACGCATAACTCATAACGCATAACGCATAACGCATAACGCATAACGCATAACGCATAACGCATAACGCATAACGCATAACGCATAACGCATAACGCATAACGCATAACGCATAACGCATAACGCATAACGCATAACGCATAACGCATAACGCATGACGCATAACGGATAACCCACAACGCATACCGCATAAAGCATAGTCCATAACGCATAACGCATAACGCATGACACATTACTCATAACGCATTACGCATAACGCATAACGCATAATGCATAACGCATTACGCATAACGCATAACGCATAACGCATAACGCATAACGCATAACGCATAACGCATAACGCATAACGCATAACGCATAACGCATAACGCATAACGCATAACGCATAACGCATAACGCATAACGCATAACGCATAACGCATAACGAATAACGCATATCGCATAACGTATAACGCTTAACGCATAACGCATAACGCATAACGCATAACGCATAACGCATAACGCATAACGCATAACGCATAACGCATAACGCATAACGCATAACGCATAACGCATAACGCATAACGCATAACGCATAACGCATAACGCATAACGCATAACGCATAACGCATAACGCATAACGCATAACGCATAACGCATAACGCATAACGCATAACGCATAACGCATAACGCATAACGCATAACGCATAACGCATAACGCATAACGCATAACGCATAACGCATAACGCATAACGCATAACGCGTAACGCATAACGCATAACGCATAACGCATAACGCATAACGCATAACGCATGACGCATAACGGATAACCCACAACGCATACCGCATAAAGCATAGTCCATAACGCATAACGCATGACACATTACTCATAACGCATTACGCATAACGCATAACGCATAATGCATAACGCATTACGCATAACGCATAACGCATAACGCATAACGCATAACGCATAACGCATAACGCATAACGCATAACGCATAACGCATAACGCATAACGCATAACGCATAACGCATAACGCATAACGCATAACGCATAACGCATAACGAATAACGCATATCGCATAACGTATAACGCTTAACGCATAACGCATAACGCATAACGCATAACGCATAACGCATAACGCATAACGCATATCGCATAACGCATAACGCAGAACGCATAACGCATAACGCATGACGCATAACGCATAACGCATAACGCATAACGCATAACGCATAAAGCATAATGCATAACGCATAACGCATAACGCATAACGCATAACGCATAACGCATAACGCATAACGCATAACGCATAACGCATAACGCATAACGCATAACGCATAACGCATAACGCATAACGCATAACGCATAACGCATAACGCATAACGCATAACGCATAACGCATAACGCATAACGCATAACGCATAACGGATAACGCATAACGCATAACGCATAACGCATAACGCATAACGCATAACGCATAACGCATAACGCATAACGCATAACGCATAACGCATAACGCATAACGCATAACGCATAACGCATAACGCATAACGCATAACGCATAACGCATAACGCATAACGCATAACGCATAACGCATAACGCATAACGCATAACGCATAACGCATAACGCATAACGCATAACGCATAACGCATAACGCATAACGCATAACGCATAACGCATAACGCATAACGCATAACGCATAACGCATAACGCATAACGCATAACGCATAACGCATAACGCATAACGCATAACGCATAACGCATAACGCATATCGCATAACGCATAACGTTCAATGAAAAAGTCATAACGCATAACGCATAACGCATAACGCATAACGCATAACGCATAACGCATAACGCATAACGCATAACGCATAACGCATAACGCATAACGCATAACGCATAACGCATAACGCATAACGCATAACGCATAACGCATAACGCATAACGCATAACGCATAACGCATAACGCATAACGCATAACGCATAACGCATAACGCATAACGCATAACGCATAACGCATAACGCATAACGCATAACGCATAACGCATAACGCATAACGCATAACGCATAACGCATAACGCATAACGCATAACGCATAACGCATAACGCATAACGCATAACGCATAACGCATAACGCATAACGCGTAACGCATAACGGATAACGCATAACGGATAACGCATAACGCATAACGCATAACGCATAACGCATAACGCATAACGCATAACGCATAACGCATAACGCATAACGCATAACGCATAACGCATAACGCATAGCGCATAACGCATAACGCATAACGCATAACGCATAACTCATAACGCATAACGCATAACGCATAACGCATAACGCATAACGCATAACGCATAACGCATAACGCATAACGCATAACGCATAACGCATAACGCATAACGCATAACGCATAACGCATAACGCATAACGCATAACGCATAACGCATGACGCATAACGGATAACCCACAACGCATACCGCATAAAGCATAGTCCATAACGCATAACGCATAACGCATGACACATTACTCATAACGCATTACGCATAACGCATAACGCATAATGCATAACGCATTACGCATAACGCATAACGCATAACGCATAACGCATAACGCATAACGCATAACGCATAACGCATAACGCATAACGCATAACGCATAACGCATAACGCATAACGCATAACGCATAACGCATAACGCATAACGCATAACGCATAACGCATAACGAATAACGCATATCGCATAACGTATAACGCTTAACGCATAACGCATAACGCATAACGCATAACGCATAACGCATAACGCATATCGCATAACGCATAACGCAGAACGCATAACGCATAACGCATGACGCATAACGCATAACGCATAACGCATAACGCATAAAGCATAATGCATAACGCATAACGCATAACGCATAACGCATAACGCATAACGCATAACGCATAACGCATAACGCATAACGCATAACGCATAACGCATAACGCATAACGCATAACGCATAACGCAAAACGCATAACGAATAACGCATGTCGCATAACGTATAACGCTTAACGCATATGGCATAACGCATAACGCATAACGCGTAACGCATAACGGATAACGCATAACGGATAACGCATAACGCATAACGCATAACGCATAACGCATAACGCATAACGCATAACGCATAACGCATAACGCATAACGCATAACGCATAACGCATAACGCATAACGCATAACGCATAACGCATAACGCATAACGCATAACGCATAACGCATAACGCATAACGCATAACGCATAACGCATAACGCATAACGCATAACGCATAACGCATAACGCATAACGCATAACGCATAACGCATAACGCATAACGCATAACGCATAACGCATAACGCATAACGCATAACGCATAACGCATAACGCATAACGCATAACGCATAACGCATAACGCATAACGCATAACCCATAACGCATAACGCATAACGCATAACGCGTAACGCATAACGCATAACGCATAACGCATAACGCATAACGCATAACGCATAACGCATAACGCATAACGCATAACGCATAACGCATAACGCATGACGCATAACGGATAACCCACAACGCATACCGCATAAAGCATAGTCCATAACGCATAACGCATGACACATTACTCATAACGCATTACGCATAACGCATAACGCATAATGCATAACGCATTACGCATAACGCATAACGCATAACGCATAACGCATAACGCATAACGCATAACGCATAACGCATAACGCATAACGCATAACGCATAACGCATAACGCATAATGCATAACGCATAACGCATAACGAATAACGCATATCGCATAACGTATAACGCTTAACGCATAACGCATAACGCATAACGCATAACGCATAACGCATAACGCATATCGCATAACGCATAACGCAGAACGCATAACGCATAACGCATGACGCATAACGCATAACGCATAACGCATAACGCATAACGCATAAAGCATAATGCATAACGCATAACGCATAACGCATAACGCATAACGCATAACGCATAACGCATAACGCATAACGCATAACGCATAACGCATAACGCATAACGCATAACGCAAAACGCATAACGCATAACGCATAACGCATAACGCATAACGAATAACGCATATCGCATAACGCATAACGCGTAACGCATAACGCATAACGCATAACGCATAACGCATAACGCATAACGCATAACGCATAACGCATAACGCATAACGCATAACGCATAACGCATAACGCATAACGCATAACGCATAACGCATAACGCATAACGCATAACGCATAACGCATAACGTATAACGCATAACGCATAACGCATAACGCATAACGCATAACGCATAACGCATAACGCATAACGCATAACGCATAACGCATAACGCATAACGCATAACGCATAACGCATAACGCATAACGCATAACGCATAACGCATAACGCATAACGCATAACGCATAACGCATAACGCATAACGCATAACGCATAACGCATAACGCATAACGCATAACGCATAACGCGTAACGCGTAACGCGTAACGCGTAACGCGTAACGCGTAACGCATAACGGATAACGCATAACGCATAACGCATAACGCATAACGCATAACGCATAACGCATAACGCATAACGCATAACGCATAACGCATAACGCATAACGGATAACGCATGACGCATAACGCGTAACGCGTAACGCGTAACGCGTAACGCGTAACGCATAACGGATAACGCATAACGCATAACGCATAACGCATAACGCATGACGCATGACGCATAACGCATAACGCATAACGCATAACGCATGACGCATAACGCATAACGCATAACGCATAACGCATAACGCATAACGCATAACGCATAACGCATAACGCATAACGCATAACGCATAACGCATAACGCATAACGCATAACGCATAACGCATAACGCATAACGCATAACGCATAACGCATAACGCATAACGCATAACGCATAACGCATAACGCATAACGCATAACGCATAACGCATAACGCATAACGCATAACGCATAACGCATAACGCATAACGCATAACGCATAACGCATAACGCATAACGCATAACGCATAACGCATAACGCATATCGCATAACGCATAACGTTCAATGAAAAAGTCATAACGCATAACGCATAACGCATAACGCATATCGCGTAACGCGTAACGCATAACGGATAACGCATAACGCATAACGCATAACGCATAACGCATGACGCATGACGCATAACGCATAACGCATAACGCATAACGCATGACGCATAACGCATAACGCATAACGCATAACGCATAACGCATAACGCATAACGCATAACGCATAACGCATAACGCATAACGCATAACGCATAACGCATAACGCATAACGCATAACGCATAACGCATAACGCATAACGCATAACGCATAACGCATAACGCATAACGCATAACGCATAACGCATAACGCATAACGCATAACGCATAACGCATAACGCATAACGCATAACGCATAACGCATAACGCATAACGCATAACGCATAACGCATAACGCATAACGCATAACGCATAACGCATAACGCATAACGCATAACGCATAACGCATAACGCATAACGCATAACGCATAACGCATAACGCATAACGCATAACGCATAACGCATAACGCATAACGCATAACGCATAACGCATAACGCATAACGCATAACGCATAACGCATAACGCATAACGCATAACGCATAACGCATAACGCATAACGCATAACGCATAACGCATAACGCATAACGCATAACGCATATCGCATAACGCATAACGTTCAATGAAAAAGTCATAACGCATAACGCATAACGCATAACGCATAACGCATAACGCATAACGCATAACGCATAACGCATAACGCATAACGCATAACGCATAACGCATAACGCATAACGCATAACGCATAACGCATAACGCATAACGCATAACGCATAACGCATAACGCATAACGCATAACGCATAACGCATAACGCATAACGCATAACGCATAACGCATATCGCATAACGCATAACGCAGAACGCATAACGCATAACGCATGACGCATAACGCATAACGCATAACGCATAATGCATAACGCATAACGCATAACGCATAACGCATAACGCATAACGCATATCGCATAACGCATAACGCAGAACGCATAACGCATAACGCATGACGCATAACGCATAACGCATAACGCATAACGCATAAAGCATAATGCATAACGCATAACGCATAACGCATAACGCATAACGCATAACGCATAACGCATAACGCATAACGCATAACGCATAACGCATAACGCATAACGCATAACGCATAACGCATAACGCATAACGCATAACGCATAACGCATAACGCATAACGCATAACGCATAACGCATAACGCATAACGCATAACGCATAACGCATAACGCATAACGCATAACGCATAACGAATAACGCATATCGCATAACGTATAACGCTTAACGCATAACGCATAACGCATAACGCATAACGCGTAACGCATAACGGATAACGCATAACGGATAACGCATAACGCATAACGCATAACGCATAACGCATAACGCATAACGCATAACGCATAACGCATAACGCATAACGCATAACGCATAACGCATAACGCATAACGCATAACGCATAGCGCATAACGCATAACGCATAACGCATAACGCATAACGCATAACGCATAACGCATAACGCATAACGCATAACGCATAACGCATAACGCATAACGCATAACGCATAACGCATAACGCATAACGCATAACGCATAACGCATAACGCATAACGCATAACGCATAACGCATAACGCATGACGCATAACGGATAACCCACAACGCATACCGCATAAAGCATAGTCCATAACGCATAACGCATAACGCATGACACATTACGCATAACGCATAACGCATAACGCATAACGCATTACGCATAACGCATAACGCATAACGCATAACGCATAACGCATAACGCATAACGCATAACGCATAACGCATAACGCATAACGCATAACGCATAACGCATAACGCATAACGCATAACGCATAACGCATAACGCATAACGAATAACGCATATCGCATAACGTATAACGCTTAACGCATAACGCATAACGCATAACGCATAACGCATATCGCATAACGCATAACGCAGAACGCATAACGCATAACGCATGACGCATAACGCATAACGCATAACGCATAACGCATAAAGCATAATGCATAACGCATAACGCATAACGCATAACGCATAACGCATAACGCATAACGCATAACGCATAACGCATAACGCATAACGCATAACGCATAACGCATAACGCATAACGCATAACGCATAACGCATAACGCATAACGCATAACGCAAAACGCATAACGAATAACGCATGTCGCATAACGTATAACGCTTAACGCATAACGCATAACGCATAACGCATAACGCGTAACGCATAACGGATAACGCATAACGGATAACGCATAACGCATAACGCATAACGCATAACGCATAACGCATAACGCATAACGCATAACGCATAACGCATAACGCATAACGCATAACGCATAACGCATAACGCATAACGCATAACGCATAACGCATAACGCATAACGCATAACGCATAACGCATAACGCATAACGCATAACGCATAACGCATAACGCATAACGCATAACGCATAACGCATAACGCATAACGCATAACGCATAACGCATAACGCATAACGCATAACGCATAACGCATAACGCATAACGCATAACGCATAACGCATAACGCATAACGCATAACGCATAACGCATAACGCATAACGCATAACGCATAACGCATAACGCATAACGCATAACGCATAACGCATGACGCATAACGCATAACGCATGACGCATAACGCATAACGCATAACGCATAACGCATAACGCATAACGCATAACGCATAACGCATAACGCATAACGCATAACGCATAACGCATAACGCATAACGCATAACGCATAACGCATAACGCATAACGCATAACGCATAACGCATAACGAATAACGCATATCGCATAACGTATAACGCTTAACGCATAACGCATAACGCATAACGCATAACGCGTAACGCATAACGGATAACGCATAACGGATAACGCATAACGCATAACGCATAACGCATAACGCATAACGCATAACGCATAACGCATAACGCATAACGCATAACGCATAACGCATAACGCATAACGCATAACGCGTAACGCATAACGCATAACGCGTAACGCATAACGCATAACGCATAACGCATAACGCATAACGCATAACGCATAACGCGTAACGCATAACGCATAACGCGTAACGCATAACCCGTAACGCATAACGCATAACGCATAACGCATAACGCATAACGCATAACGCATAACGCATAACGCATAACGCATAACGCATAACGCATAACGCATAACGCATAACGCATAACGCATAACGCATAACGCATAACGCATAACGCATAACGCATAACGCATAACGCATAACGCATAACGCATAACGCATAACGCATAACGCATAACGCATAACGCATAACGCATAACGCATAACGCATAACGCATAACGCATAACGCATAACGCATAACGCATAACGCATAACGCATAACGCATAACGCATAACGCATAACGCATAACGCATAACGCATAACGCATAACGCATAACGCATAACGCATAACGCATAACGCATAACGCATAACGCATAACGCATAACGCATAACGCATAACGCATAACGCATAACGCATAACGCATAACGCATAACGCATAACGCATAACGCATAACGCATAACGCATAACGCATGACGCATAACGGATAACCCACAACGCATACCGCATAAAGCATAGTCCATAACGCATAACGCATAACGCATGACACATTACGCATAACGCATAACGCATAACGCATAACGCATTACGCATAACGCATAACGCATAACGCATAACGCATAACGCATAACGCATAACGCATAACGCATAACGCATAACGCATAACGCATAACGCATAACGCATAACGCATAACGCATAACGCATAACGCATAACGAATAACGCATATCGCATAACGTATAACGCTTAACGCATAACGCATAACGCATAACGCATAACGCATATCGCATAACGCATAACGCAGAACGCATAACGCATAACGCATGACGCATAACGCATAACGCATAACGCATAACGCATAAAGCATAATGCATAACGCATAACGCATAACGCATAACGCATAACGCATAACGCATAACGCATAACGCATAACGCATAACGCATAACGCATAACGCATAACGCATAACGCATAACGCATAACGCATAACGCATAACGCATAACGCATAACGCAAAACGCATAACGAATAACGCATGTCGCATAACGTATAACGCTTAACGCATAACGCATAACGCATAACGCATAACGCGTAACGCATAACGGATAACGCATAACGGATAACGCATAACGCATAACGCATAACGCATAACGCATAACGCATAACGCATAACGCATAACGCATAACGCATAACGCATAACGCATAACGCATAACGCATAACGCATAACGCATAACGCATAACGCATAACGCATAACGCATAACGCATAACGCATAACGCATAACGCATAACGCATAACGCATAACGCATAACGCATAACGCATAACGCATAACGCATAACGCATAACGCATAACGCATAACGCATAACGCATAACGCATAACGCATAACGCATAACGCATAACGCATAACGCATAACGCATAACGCATAACGCATAACGCATAACGCATAACGCATAACGCATAACGCATAACGCATAACGCATAACGCATAACGCATAACGCATAACGCATAACGCATGACGCATAACGCATAACGCATGACGCATAACGCATAACGCATAACGCATAACGCATAACGCATAACGCATAACGCATAACGCATAACGCATAACGCATAACGCATAACGCATAACGCATAACGCATAACGCATAACGCATAACGAATAACGCATATCGCATAACGTATAACGCTTAACGCATAACGCATAACGCATAACGCATAACGCGTAACGCATAACGGATAACGCATAACGGATAACGCATAACGCATAACGCATAACGCATAACGCATAACGCATAACGCATAACGCATAACGCATAACGCATAACGCATAACGCATAACGCATAACGCATAACGCGTAACGCATAACGCATAACGCGTAACGCATAACGCATAACGCATAACGCATAACGCATAACGCATAACGCATAACGCGTAACGCATAACGCATAACGCGTAACGCATAACCCGTAACGCATAACGCATAACGCATAACGCATAACGCATAACGCATAACGCATAACGCATAACGCATAACGCATAACGCATAACGCATAACGCATAACGCATAACGCATAACGCATAACGCATAACGCATAACGCATAACGCATAACGCATAACGCATAACGCATAACGCATAACGCATAACGCATAACGCATAACGCATAACGCATAACGCATAACGCATAACGCATAACGCATAACGCATAACGCATAACGCATAACGCATAACGCATAACGCATAACGCATAACGCATAACGCATAACGCATAACGCATAACGCATAACGCATAACGCATAACGCATAACGCATAACGCATAACGCATAACGCATAACGCATAACGCATAACGCATAACGCATAACGCATAACGCATAACGCATAACGCATAACGCATAACGCATAACGCATAACGCATAACGCATAACGCATAACGCATAACGCATAACGCATAACGCATAACGCATAACGCATAACGCATAACGCATAACGCATAACGCATAACGCATAACGCAGAACGCGTAACGCATAACGGATAACGCATAACGGATAACGCATAACGCATAACGCATAACGCATAACGCATAACGCATAACGCATAACGCATAACGCATAACGCATAACGCATAACGCATAACGCATCACGCATAACGCATAACGCATAACGCATAACGCATAACGCATAACGCATAACGCATAACGCATAACGCATAACGCATAACGCATAACGCATAACGCATAACGCATAACGCATAACGCATAACGCATAACGCATAACGCATAACGCATAACGCATAACGCATAACGCATAACGCATAACGCATAACGCATAACGCATAACGCATAACGCATAACGCATAACGCATAACGCATAACGCATAACGCATAACGCATAACGCATAACGCATAACGCATAACGCATAACGCATAACGCATAACGCATAACGCATAACGCATAACGCATAACGCATAACGCATAACGCATAACGCATAACGCATAACGCATAACGCATAACGCATAACGCATAACGCATAACGCATAACGCATAACGCATAACGCATAACGCATAACGCATGACGCATAACGGATAACCCACAACGCATACCGCATAAAGCATAGTCCATAACGCATAACGCATGACACATTACTCATAACGCATTACGCATAACGCATAACGCATAATGCATAACGCATTACGCATAACGCATAACGCATAACGCATAACGCATAACGCATAACGCATAACGCATAACGCATAACGCATAACGCATAACGCATAACGCATAACGCATAACGCATAACGCATAACGCATAACGCATAACGCATAACGCATAACGCATAACGCATAACGCATAACGAATAACGCATATCGCATAACGTATAACGCTTAACGCATAACGCATAACGCATAACGCATAACGCATAACGCATAACGCATATCGCATAACGCATAACGCAGAACGCATAACGCATAACGCATGACGCATAACGCATAACGCATAACGCATAACGCATAAAGCATAATGCATAACGCATAACGCATAACGCATAACGCATAACGCATAACGCATAACGCATGACGCATAACGGATAACCCACAACGCATACCGCATAAAGCATAGTCCATAACGCATAACGCATAACGCATGACACATTACGCATAACGCATAACGCATAACGCATAACGCATTACGCATAACGCATAACGCATAACGCATAACGCATAACGCATAACGCATAACGCATAACGCATAACGCATAACGCATAACGCATAACGCATAACGCATAACGCATAACGCATAACGCATAACGCATAACGCATAACGAATAACGCATATCGCATAACGTATAACGCTTAACGCATAACGCATAACGCATAACGCATAACGCATATCGCATAACGCATAACGCAGAACGCATAACGCATAACGCATGACGCATAACGCATAACGCATAACGCATAACGCATAAAGCATAATGCATAACGCATAACGCATAACGCATAACGCATAACGCATAACGCATAACGCATAACGCATAACGCATAACGCATAACGCATAACGCATAACGCATAACGCATAACGCATAACGCATAACGCATAACGCATAACGCATAACGCATAACGCATAACGCATAACGCATAACGCAAAACGCATAACGAATAACGCATGTCGCATAACGTATAACGCTTAACGCATAACGCATAACGCATAACGCATAACGCGTAACGCATAACGGATAACGCATAACGCATAACGAATAACGCATAACGCATAACGCATAACGCATAACGCATAACGCAGAACGCGTAACGCATAACGGATAACGCATAACGGATAACGCATAACGCATAACGCATAACGCATAACGCATAACGCATAACGCATAACGCATAACGCATAACGCATAACGCATAACGCATAACGCATAACGCATAACGCATAACGCATAACGCATAACGCATAACGCATAACGCATAACGCATAACGCATAACGCATAACGCATAACGCATAACGCATAACGCATAACGCATAACGCATAACGCATAACGGATAACGCATGACGCATGACGCATAACGCATAACGCATAACGCATAACGCATAACGCATAACGCGAAACGCATAACGGATAACGCATAACGCATAACGCATAACGCATAACGCATAACGCATAACGCATCACGCATAACGCATAACGCATAACGCATAACGCATAACGCATAACGCATAACGCATAACGCATAACGCATAACGCATAACGCATAACGCATAACGCATAACGCATAACGCATAACGCATAACGCATAACGCATAACGCATAACGCATAACGCATAACGCATAACGCATAACGCATAACGCATAACGCATAACGCATAACGCATAACGCATAACGCATAACGCATAACGCATAACGCATAACGCATAACGCATAACGCATAACGCATAACGCATAACGCATAACGCATAACGCATAACGCATAACGCATAACGCATAACGCATAACGCATAACGCATAACGCATAACGCATAACGCATAACGCATAACGCATAACGCATAACGCATAACGCATAACGCATAACGCATAACGCATAACGCATAACGCATGACGCATAACGGATAACCCACAACGCATACCGCATAAAGCATAGTCCATAACGCATAACGCATGACACATTACTCATAACGCATTACGCATAACGCATAACGCATAATGCATAACGCATTACGCATAACGCATAACGCATAACGCATAACGCATAACGCATAACGCATAACGCATAACGCATAACGCATAACGCATAACGCATAACGCATAACGCATAACGCATAACGCATAACGCATAACGCATAACGCATAACGCATAACGCATAACGAATAACGCATATCGCATAACGTATAACGCTTAACGCATAACGCATAACGCATAACGCATAACGCATAACGCATAACGCATATCGCATAACGCATAACGCAGAACGCATAACGCATAACGCATGACGCATAACGCATAACGCATAACGCATAACGCATAAAGCATAATGCATAACGCATAACGCATAACGCATAACGCATAACGCATAACGCATAACGCATGACGCATAACGGATAACCCACAACGCATACCGCATAAAGCATAGTCCATAACGCATAACGCATAACGCATGACACATTACGCATAACGCATAACGCATAACGCATAACGCATTACGCATAACGCATAACGCATAACGCATAACGCATAACGCATAACGCATAACGCATAACGCATAACGCATAACGCATAACGCATAACGCATAACGCATAACGCATAACGCATAACGCATAACGCATAACGCATAACGAATAACGCATATCGCATAACGTATAACGCTTAACGCATAACGCATAACGCATAACGCATAACGCATATCGCATAACGCATAACGCAGAACGCATAACGCATAACGCATGACGCATAACGCATAACGCATAACGCATAACGCATAAAGCATAATGCATAACGCATAACGCATAACGCATAACGCATAACGCATAACGCATAACGCATAACGCATAACGCATAACGCATAACGCATAACGCATAACGCATAACGCATAACGCATAACGCATAACGCATAACGCATAACGCATAACGCATAACGCATAACGCATAACGCATAACGCATAACGCATAACGCAAAACGCATAACGCATAACGCATAACGCGTAACGCATAACGGATAACGCATAACGGATAACGCATAACGCATAACGCATAACGCATAACGCATAACGCATAACGCATAACGCATAACGCATAACGCATAACGCATAACGCATAACGCATAACGAATAACGCATATCGCATAACGTATAACGCTTAACGCATAACGCATAACGCATAACGCATAACGCGTAACGCATAACGGATAACGCATAACGGATAACGCATAACGCATAACGCATAACGCATAACGCATAACGCATAACGCATAACGCAGAACGCATAACGCATAACGCATAACGCATAACGCATAACGCATAACGCGTAACGCATAACGCATAACGCGTAACGCATAACGCATAACGCATAACGCATAACGCATAACGCATAACGCGTAACGCATAACGCATAACGCGTATCGCATAACCCGTAACGCATAACGCATAACGCATAACGCATAACGCATAACGCATAACGCATAACGCATAACGCATAACGCATAACGCATAACGCATAACGCATAACGCATAACGCATAACGCATAACGCATAACGCATAACGCATAACGCATAACGCAAACGCATAACGCATAACGCATAACGCATAACGCATAACGCATAACGCATAACGCATAACGCATAACGCATAACGCATAACGCATAACGCATAACGCATAACGCATAACGCATAACGCATAACGCATAACGCATAACGCATAACGCATAACGCATAACGCATAACGCATAACGCATAACGCATAACGCATAACGCATAACGCATAACGCATAACGCATAACGCATAACGCATAACGCATAACGCATAACGCATAACGCATAACGCATAACGCATAACGCATAACGCATAACGCATAACGCATAACGCATAACGCATAACGCATAACGCATAACGCATAACGCATAACGCATAACGCATAACGCATAACGCATAACGCATAACGCATAACGCATAACGCATAACGCATAACGCATAACGCATAACGCATAACGCATAACGCATAACGCATAACGCATAACGCATAACGCATAACGCATAACGCATAACGCATAACGCATAACGCATAACGCATAACGCATAACGCATAACGCATGACGCATAACGCATAACGCATGACGCATAACGCATAACGCATAACGCATAACGCATAACGCATAACGCATAACGCATAACGCATAACGCATAACGCATAACGCATAACGCATAACGCATAACGCATAACGCATAACGCATAACGCATAACGCATAACGCATAACGCATAACGCATAACGCATAACGCATAACGCATAACGTATAACGCATAACGCATAACGCATAACGCATAACGCATAACGCATAACGCATAACGCATAACGCATAACGCATAACGCATAACGCATAACGCATAACGCATAACGCATAACGCATAACGCATAACGCATAACGCATAACGCATAACGCATAACGCATAACGCATAACGCATAACGCATAACGCATAACGCATGACGCATAACGCATAACGCATGACGCATAACGCATAACGCATAACGCATAACGCATAACGCATAACGCATAACGCATAACGCATAACGCATAACGCATAACGCATAACGCATAACGCATAACGCATAACGCATAACGCATAACGCATAACGCATAACGCATAACGCATAACGCATAACGCATAACGCATAACGCATAACGCATAACGCATAACGCATAACGCATAACGCATAACGAATAACGCATATCGCATAACGTATAACGCTTAACGCATAACGCATAACGCATAACGCATAACGCATAACGCATAACGCATATCGCATAACGCATAACGCAGAACGCATAACGCATAACGCATGACGCATAACGCATAACGCATAACGCATAACGCATAAAGCATAATGCATAACGCATAACGCATAACGCATAACGCATAACGCATAACGCATAACGCATGACGCATAACGGATAACCCACAACGCATACCGCATAAAGCATAGTCCATAACGCATAACGCATAACGCATGACACATTACGCATAACGCATAACGCATAACGCATAACGCATTACGCATAACGCATAACGCATAACG